>NC_090336.1:48487978-48787978 GCF_035084215.1 Heptranchias perlo | reverse complement strand
TACGGATAGCAGATCTAGTTCATTGGTGAGTCTGCAGATGCAGTGTATACCTCAGTCCGACTGGCTGCTTTGGTCAGCTGAGTGCAAAAGCTATGGATAGGACTGATACACAGATTGTCTGGCATCTTTCATTCATTCTAATGATTGTTAATCATCTATTGTAATATGTGCATTGCCAAGTTTGACCATGGCTGTGCACAAGGATACATAAGAAGTCACTATTTTGCACAGCCAAGCTTTGAAAACAAATGCTCTACCTGGTCCTTAGATTTCCAAATATACATGCTCCCAATTGAGAAAGCGTTTATTGCTTCTACTCTACATTTCTGTATAAACTTCTGTAGCACACTCACACATTTATAGTTTGTGTCTGTATATGACTTGAGACACATCTCAGCAGATTCTTGAATTACAGTGTGTATATTCCAGGAAAAGCATCTTTTATTCCCCCAAAAACTGATTGATTTTAAGACAGCACCTCTATAAATAATGAATATATTGCAGTCCTCCATATCACTTATGCCACTGATTCAATTCTGCCCAGCATTGACTATTTTATCCATTACATAATGATGTGCACCTGATGAACATATGTTAAAATTTCCACTCGGTAGCATGTTATTTTGTGCTCAAACGACTAAATACATCGGCATTTAAATATATGCTTTTCTTAATGTTTGGCTTTAGTCAAAGAACAGGAATTATATCATTTTCACAGTGTCAAATATAGTCACACCTGTTGATGATGGTAGCTCCATTTTGTTTTGGAAAGAGTATAATAGTAGTTCTAATTTGTGGGAAAATAGCTTGAACATTACAGTAATGATTATTATTATTAGTAACTTCAAGGCACAGTATTGAATCTTGAGAGTCACTTACTGGATTTGAGTGACTTGGCCCTGATACTTACAGGGAAGTGGGGAGGGAGCGGGGACGCTGTCAACGGCCAGGAAATCCCGAAATGCTGGCAACGCAGAGGTCCTGCCAAATTTAACCGCAGGATCTCGTTCGAACTTTTTTACTCTGTTTCCCTCCTGGCAGCTGGCCAGATTGACCAGGCCGGCCGGCTGTTGGGTGGGAAAGTCTGCTGTAGAGGGCCGTAGCCCGGAGAGTGCTTGGGATAGTCCCCAGGAATCGAGGAGGTCATGGCTTGGTGGGGGGGGGGAGGAGTGTGGAGCTCGGCGTGCGGCAGCGAGGAGGGAGGGTGGGAGAGATCGGGGTGGGGGGACAGAGATCGCGGGGGCTTGGCCCATTGTGGGCGGGAGAGATCGCCGGGGAGGAGAGATAGCGATCGCAAGTGGGGGGTCGGTCAATCGTGGGAGGTGGGGGGGAAGAGATCTCTTGGGGAAGAGATGGAGAGCACGGTTTGGGGGGGGGTTCTGAAGGTCGCAGGGGGATCAGCAAAGCGCAGGGAGGGAGAGATTGTGGCAGAAGGTTTGCTTGAGGTGCCGGGGGGGAGCACACCTGCTCCTTCTGGCCCACAAGCAGTGCTGGAAAAGCACTTATTTGCTGGAGCTGGCATCTCTCGCCTCTCTTTAGTTGCCGGGTTTCCCGAGGCCTGGGAAACCCAGCCCTCAGCTGTTAAATTTAAATGGCTCCCAAAATCTGAGGATCACAGCCTGATTAACCTATTGGTCTGTAAATTGCTCTGAGTGGTGAACCAGCAGTAGTCACCACTCATTAGATTTAAATTCACCCACTAAGTTACCTCGTTCTTTTTGGCGGCAACTTCCTTGAACTGCGAGTTCAAATAACATCCACGTTCTTTCCCGGGCTGTGTGAGTGGTGAAAGGATCTCTAAGACCCCCCAACCAATCAGATTGAAGCAAGCCCCGCTGTGAGAACCAGGAAGTGCAGTTCATAGACAAGCAGTGCAGACTAAAAACCCGGATGTGCCCGTTAAGGTATTATAAAATGAGAGAGAAAGTGAAATAAAGAAGATAAGATTAAAAGACTGAGCTAAAGGAGACAGAAGGAAAAAGTTAAAAAAAATTAAATCTTTTAATTTAAATTTTTATTTTAAATGTCCAAAAACTATTAAAATCAGGAGTAATGAGAATCCACATTTTTAAAAGTTAATTTTCAGTGCCAGAGTGGTTGTTTGGCAGTCATTAAGACTTACCCCGCTGTTAAAACTCAGTTTAGATTTTAAAAACTGAGCGTACTTGTTTTGTGGCAAAATTAGATAGTTTCCAGCTGGGCAGGAGAACAAGTTGATGCTGGTCCATTGATTCCGTTGATTGCAGCCGGTGATATCCCTTTAAGGCAACACTGTCACATCGCAGGTGAACCAGGAAGAGCAAGTTCCGGATTTCCGCGTTTAGCTGTGCATGTGCGGTCGCCAGAGCTTGCTCTTCGATTTCGCCCTTAATAACGGTGAGCGCTGTTGGGCAATTTTAAAAGCAATTTCTGGGCCATTAAAATCACTGATCCGCCTCTCAACAGCGAGTTAATCGGACGTCCCCAAACCCGCAACGGTTAAACCGGAAGTAGGCACGTTCACAACGGGTCGAGGTTGGGTTTCATATTTTTAACAATTTAACCCCCCACGACTCTCTCCCGCCTGCTCCAGGGGGTTAAAATTCCTCCCATGCCTTCCGTATGAGGCCAAGCACAGCAAAAAACCTCCATATGTAGTTTATATCTGCCATGTTCTGTTAATACTATGAGCAACGCCTCTACTATTCTAATCAGGAAGTTGGTGCTTAATGTTCAGAGTAGAACTATATCTACCAGAGAAGCTTACTAATGATAACATAAACTATTAAGTGATTTGGATTAGAAGTATTAAATTGTTAGAATGGTTACAAGCACATGTGTACAGATTTGGACACTCTGCTTGAGTTAGCCTTAAAGAAAAAGAAAGAATTTCCAATTAGATAGTGCCTCATTATGTGCCAATGTCAACTAATTACTTTGAAGAGGTTCCTGTTCTGAAGGCAAATGTAACAATTTGTGCCCAGCAATGTCCAACAAACAACAAATGAAATGAATGACCAGTTAATCTGCTTTTAGTTGAGGTAGGAATTTTGGCCAGGACATCACTTCAAATAGTGCCAAGGGATCTTTTACATCTAGTTAAACAGGCAGACAGAGTCTCTGTTTAATGTCTCCCCTGAAAGACAATGCACTATTTCCTCAGTACTGCACTGAGGTATCAGCTTAGATTATACACTCAGCTCCTGAAGTGGTGCTTGAACCCACAACTTTCTGACTTGGAAGAGAGAATGCTACTAACGGAGCCAACATGATACTTTAAAGGAGGAGAGGTTTCTGACACGGCAGCATTTGTAAACAACTTATGCACCAGGGTGTCTGCGATTTGACCATCCCCCTGATTACTGGCATAAAAGCTGCAGGTGTGACCAATACATTGGATTTTCTCATTGATTATAATCGCTTATTTGTATCTGTTTCTCTCGGTGCATCAAAGTTGATTTTGTTTAAAAATGAAAAAAATGAAAGTCAAATATGTTGCATTGAATTAGACTGCACATTGTAAAACATCAGAGTGGGGAAACATCAAGCTTTACAATCTAAAACTAGTTTGTTTGCTATTTTGATTGTGTCACCATGTGTCTACTGAGCATTAATATTTTTAATATGAATTCTACAGAAATAAAATTTAGACAAATCCTCTTAAAAGTAAGCAGCAATTTGCTTTCTGGCAATTTGGTCAAACTACTGGTATGTTAACAAAAAGATTGCACTGAGGTAACATTCTTTTAAATGAAATAACCTCCACTGTGTGATCTCCCACATTTAGGGTATGGTATTACAGGGGATTAAACTGTAACAAATGGCATCTTAATAAAATATGTAGGGAATGAGCTAAGCAATTCTATTTTGTCTCCCTGCTCATGTTGCCTCAGACATTGCCTTATTAAAACTTCAGTCATTAGCTTTAGGTACTATATGGATAACCACTGGTATGGCATCTTGACGTACCTGTGACGTGCCTACATTTTTTTAAGTAGACAGTACCATGCTAATGCTAGACACCTCTGCCATATTTGGAAATCTAAATAATCAGTAGTCTACACAGTGGGGTATTGATTAATGAAGGAAGCTATTAATAAGTTCAAGCTATCATATTTTTCCAATCATATATTACTTTTAAAATAATGTTTGTCTGGCCAGAAATGTGCTAATTTATTCCATGATATATTATATTTACATGACAAGGGTAAACAATATGAAGGTAATACTTGATGGTGTTTAGGAATTCAAATCATCTCCAGTTTGTGTAACACAAACACATTTGAAGTCCTTGAATATTTTGGAAAAAGCCAAAGGAATAAAACCGTATTGAAAGATGAGATGTACCCAAAAAATAACAATGGACACATGAAGTAATTTTAGAGTACATGAATATTTTAAGAATTAGGAGCACTTTAGCTTCATTCTCCTTATTCCTAAAATATTCACTTACTTAATTTTGTTTAACTCTGTAAAATTTCTCTTTTAAATGAATAACTGGGGAATAATCATTGTAATGGTGACAAAATCACACACATGCACAGCCTTTATATATGTGGCGGCTGAAAATGCTCTTTCATTAGCAGCTTGCTAGTCAGATTGGCTCAAAGGAGCAGTCTCACCTCTGGGTCGGAAGGTTGTGGGTCCTTGAATACATAATCTAACCTGGCACTTCAGTACAATAGTGAGGGAGTGCTATATTGTCAGAGGTAGTGTCTTTCAGATGGGTTCAAGCCCCACTCCAGAGACAGTAGCACCTGATCTATGCTGACATTTCACTGCAGTACTGAGGGTTGTGCTGTACCAGATTTATTTTTTTTAAATGGCCCTTTTCAGCCAACCAAGGCCTAAGAGCCTGAAAACTGACATGATGCATCATAGATGCAATGATATATGTTTCATATTGGGTGTAGGAGGAAATATAACTGTCACAAATCAGTGTCCATCCACTGCCTATTAAAGGGTACATTGGCTGTAATCATTTCGTACACTCAAATGAATGAATTTGTGGTGGACTTTCCAGCTGTAAATTCATTCATTTGAGCATATGAGCTCCCATTGAGAGTTGCTCAGGTCTGTCAGTGGGAATTATGTCAGATCAGGGCTCCTTTGGTAATGGTTATGGTATTGGTTTAACAACCCACAGGTTCGAAGTTCAAATCCCATCATGTCAAGTTGTGAAATTAAATTCAATAAATCTGGTCATTTGTGGTATAGCACCAGAGGGAAAAATAATGACCATGAAGGCTGTTGAATTGTCAGAAAAACACAACTAGTTCATCAATGTCCCTCAGGGAAGGGAACATGCAACCCCTACTCACTCTTGCCAATCCCAAACTATGTGGTTGACTCTTAATACCCTTAGGCCATCTAGGGATGGGCAATAAATGCTGCCTTGCCAGTGTTGCCCATGTCCTAAGAACAGATATATAACAAATAATTTGGGTCAGGGCATCAAACATTTTGGTAAAGCTATGAACATGACCTTTATGGCCAGATCTGCAAAATGAGCTTTGCAAAATATTTGTTGGGCCATTTCAATTAGGCATTGTACATCCCATACCTGGATGAACCAAGTATCTGCAGTTTTGTCAGTTATGTGGCAATTCATCTACTTGAGAAATGTGAAATGAACATTAATTATAAATGCATTTTGATTGGTCAGTCTTATAAGAACATAAGAACATAAGAAATAGGAGCAGGAGTAGGCCAATCGGCCCTTCGAGCCTGCTCCGCCATTTAATAAGATCATGGCTGATCTGATCCTAACCTCAAATCTAAATTCATGTCCAATTTCCTGCCCGCTCCCCGTAACCCCTAATTCCCTTTACTTCTAGGAAACTGTCTATTTCTGTTTTAAATTTATTTAATGATGTAGCTTCCACAGCTTCCTGGGGCAGCAAATTCCACAGACCTACTACCCTCTGAGTGAAGAAGTTTCTCCTCATCTCAGTTTTGAAAGAGCAGCCCCTTATTCTAAGATTATGCCCCCTAGTTCTAGTTTCACCCATCCTTGGGAACATCCTTACCGCATCCACCCGATCAAGCCCCTTCACAATCTTATATGTTTCAATAAGATCGCCTCTCATTCTTCTGAACTCCAATGAGTAGAGTCCCAATCGACTCAACCTCTCCTCATATGTCCGCCCCCTCATCCCCGGGATTAACCGAGTGAGCCTTCTTTGTACTGCCTCGAGAGCAAGTATGTCTTTTCTTAAGTATGGAGACCAAAACTGTATGCAGCATTCCAGGTGCGGTCTCACCAATACCTTATATAACTGCAGCAATACCTCCCTGTTTTTATATTCTATCCCCCTAGCGATAAACGCCAACATTCCATTGGCCTTCTTGATCACCTGCTGCACCTGCATACTAACTTTTTGATTTTCTTGCACTAGGACCCCCAGATCCCTTTGTACTGCAGTACTTTCCAGTCTCTTGCCATCAAGAAAATAACTTGCTCTCTGGTTTTTCCTGCCAAAGTGCATAACCTCACATTTTCCAATATTGTATTTCATCTGCCAAATCTCCGCCCACTCACCCAGCCTGTCTATATCCCCCTGCAGGTTTTTTATGTCCTCCTCACTCTCTACTTTCCCTCCCATCTTTGTATCATCTGCAAACTTTGATATGTTACACTCGGTCCCCTCCTCCAAATCGTTAATATAGATTGTAAAGAGTTGGGGACCCAGCACCAACCCCTGCGGAACACCACTGGCTACTGGTTGCCAGTCCGAGAATGAACCATTTATCCCAACTCTCTGTTTCCTGTTAGATAGCCAATCCTCCACCCATGCCAGAATGTTACCCCCAATCCACTGATTCTTTATCTTGAGCAATAATCTTTTATGTGGCACCTTGTCGAATGCCTTCTGGAAGTCCAAATACACTACGTCCACTGGTTCCCCTTTATCCACCCTGTACGTTATGTCCTCAAAGAACTCAAGCAAATTTGTCAGACATGACTTCCCCTTCGTAAAGCCATGCTGACTTTGTCCTATTAAATTATGTTTGTCCAAATGTTCTGCTACTGTCTCCTTAATAATAGACTCCAAAATTTTACCCACCACAGATGTTAAGCTAACTGGTCTATAATTTCCAGCCTTCTGTCTACTACCCTTTTTAAATAAGGGTGTTACATTAGCAGTTTTCCAATCTGCCGGGACCTTTGCCGAGTCCAGAGAATTTTGGAAAATTATTACCAAAGCATCCACAATCCCCACTGCCACTTCCCTCAAGACCCTAGGATGTAAGCCATCAGGTCCAGGGGATTTATCTGCCTTGAGTCCCATTAATTTACTAAGTACCAATTCCTTAGTGATTTTAATCGTATTTAGCTCCTCCCCCCCAGAGCCCCCTGTTTGTCCAGTGTTGGGATATTCTTAGTGTCCTCTACCGTAAAGACTGAAACAAAATATTTGTTCAGCATTTTTGCCATCTCCATGTTTCCCACCATTAATTTCCCGGTCTCATCCTCTAAGGGACCTACGTTTGCCTTAGCCACCCTTTTTCTTTTTATAGAACGATAGAAACTCTTGCTATCTGTTTTTATATTTTTTGCTAATTTATTTTCATAATCTATCTTCCCTTTCTTAATCAATCCTTTAGTTACTTTTTGCTGTCTTTTGAAGACTTCCCAATCTTCTATCCTCCCACTAAGTTTGGCTACCATATATGTCCTTGTTTTTAGTCGGATACTATCCTTAATTTCTTTACTTAGCCACGGATGGCTGTCATTTCTTTTACACCCTTTTTTCCTCAGTGGAATATATTTGTTTTGAAAGTTGTAAAATAACTCCTTAAATGAACACCGCTGCTCATGTACCGTCTAACCCTTTCATCTATTTTCCCAGTCCACTTTAATCAATTCCGCTCTCATACCATCATAGTCTCCTTTATTCAAGCTCAGTACGCTTGTTTGAGAACCAACCTTCTCACCCTCTAATTGGATATGGAATGTAACCATGTTATGATCACTCATTCCAAGACTTCATTCTCAGTCTTCAGTCCTTCCCATTTTTAAATTCATGTTGAACTAAATTGGCAGAAGTAAAATCAAGAACATCTGACCTTTTTCACTGATGGCTATTAAACAGAACCAAAATGGAATAATTAACACTTCTTGGAGAAAGTATACCCCTTTGAGTTGACTTGCTAGTATGAAACAACCTAAGAACAGCATATATACAGCAGAGTTCAGCACCTTATTAGTCAGCTAAATTGTGTGTTATAACAAGAACAGTTTTATGAAAGTGTCAGTGTGTGGCATATTGAAGAAGTTTAATATGATTTCACAGCCATATAAACTTATTTTGTATTGGTAAAATAACCAAACTACATATTGTCATTGATTCCTCTAATTTTCTGACAATTCAACAGCCTTCATGGTCATTATTTTTCCCTCTGGTGCTATACCACAAATGACCAGATTTATTGAATTTAATTTCACAACTTGACATGATGGGATTTGAACTTCGAACCTGTGGGTTGTTAAACCAATACCATAACCATTACCAAAGGAGCCCTGATCTGACATGATTCCCACTTTCTAATCTGCCTGTTTGCTGCTACAATACAAAGATGCGTATACTAGTGTCTGGATTTCGTAAAATGTTTTTTGTGCATGTAATATTTTGGTTTCTACTGGGATGCTTCATGCTAGATGACTACTACTACTATGATGACAACTACTACTACAACAACATGCATTTAATGTCGAAAAACTTCCTAAAGTTCATCACAGAGGTGTATTGAAAAAATGGACATTGAGCCAATAAAGGGGATGTTAGCAGGGGGCCACCAATGAGTTGGTGGCCCCCTGCTAACAACCAAGAGGTGGGTTTTAAGGAGGGTCTTAAACCATGAGACGGAGGTGGAGAGGCGGAGGGATTTAGTGAGGGAATTCCAGAGTGTGAGGCCTGGGCAGCTGAAGGTATGGTTGCCAATGGCAAATTGAATGGGGGGGGGGGGTGCACCTGAGGCTATATCATCTTTATGGAAACTTTGAATTTTAGATATCTAAAATCATATAGAATCATCCACACATTGTTTCCACATGAACTACATACACAGCAACTGAATGTGAGTTTCCCCCAAACTAAGATTCACACCAAACTATCCAGTGGCAAAATTTTTTGTTTGACCTGATAGGTGAGTCAGGATTGTAATACAAAATTAACACTAATGATAATGGCCTGTATACTACAAATTGAATTGAATACTTGCAGTAATAAATGAAATTAAAGGAATAGGTTTTTAAATTGGCTGTGTGCACTCAACTTGTAAGGTCACTGAATTACTACTTTCTCAGACCCAAGAACAACCATTTCTCTTTACTGCTTCTGAGCTGGAAACCGATTGCAGCTGTTCCAACATAAATGTCATATCATAAAACTCTGAGGAAAGCAATAACATACTTGAAATGCAACATTATTGATCTGACCAAATTTGAATAGTTGGTTCTTGTGTTTCATTCGGTCAACTTCTTTATCAGGTATTTTCTCAACTGTATATCAATTGGAAGTCTTCATAAACAGTTATTGAAGTAAAAAATGACAATGTAGACAGATTAGAGCAGTATATTTTTCTTCTGGTTCTTCTATCTTTTATTTTGGAAAAAAAGCTTACAGCTCCAGATATCCCAAAGGTCCAAGTAACTTTAACAGTCTTCCCCCACTGCCCAGCTATGGTTGAAAAGTGAACAACACTTTTGTTTGAAGATATCACGTACCAGTGATGCAACGTACATCAATGCATTGTATGTTTATAAACAAATGTAAAAAAAAGCTTTGCAAACACATGAGGATGCTACACCTTTAAAATATCACCCCCCCCAATTCTTCAGTGTTGTAGTCATATATTTTTTATCTTAGGTTAGACTAAGAGGGGCAAGACCTTTTGGTTTCTTTCTTTGGGGAAAAATGTTCTTTAATTGCTTTCAAACTAAATTCTTTCCCACTACCATCACCCTCAATTTGATTTCTTTTGTGACCTACATAAAGAGATGATATTCTACAGATGTCAATTCCATGCACATGACATGTACTTATAAATTTTACAATTAATATTTGAGCCGAAATGTTTGTATTTTATGCATGGTGTTTTATTCCCATTACCTTGCATAGAATAAATCTGGATAAATATCAGATATTGGAAACAATGTTCTGACTTATTTATTTGACACATCATTATTCTCTTCCTTTTATTCTTCCCTGAAATGGCATAAAGTTCCACAGGTGCCAGCACTTCTCTGCCACTTCACCCGAAAGGCCACTCTTCAATAGTGAGCCTAGACAATGAATGTTGGCATTCAGAAGTGAGAAATATTGCAGCTGAGTCGTGTCATGTCCTCAATGGATACCAGATGTGCACTTTCCATCACAGGCCACTGGGTAGCAATCAGAAGCAGGAACTCTGGCTGGTTTCCCCCATGTTCCAGGGGTGATGACACCAATTATAGCAATCTTGCTGCTCCCTCATCAAAAACCACAGACTGAACCTGGGGCGTTCCCGATGTGCAAGCCTCAGTACCACATCAGGCACTAGATTTATCCACCGAGCCGTTAGGAGAGCATGAAACATGTTTTTGATTATGTCAGTTAGTGTGAGTCTTATTACTAGGTTTTGGTGCCTCACCATGAAATAGCACCATTGCACCTGATCCTGTTCTCACCTGATATCCATAAGCATGCATCTCAGTCAAGAGTTACTGGATAGTGATCAGCAGCAGAACTCCGGATGATTTCCCCCCTCCCTAATCCAGGGGTTACTGAGGGAAACTGTAGCACACCTACCACCACCCTGGCTCAGATGTGCTAACTCACCACAGGCCCAGTGATCAAACTTTGGGGCTGTCCTGGTCTCTATATCTCCAGTGCTTTCTGGGTAAACTTGCTGAGCCATCAGCGGGACCATTAATGTTTTTATTAAGGAATATTTCGAAAAATACTGGAAAGAAAATAGGGAAGGAAAAGTGGCCCACTGTTAACTAATTTGTTCGTTTTAGCTTGAGAATGTGTAGGAAAATCTGTCATAACCCAACTTGAAAGTTAGGCCCCAGACAAGTCAAAAAGGGAGGTGCTTTTCCAGCATAAGTAACTCTTACCATTGCAGATCTATGAAGCCAATATTTAATATGCTGAAAAAATGCAGTACACTAACAGTTAAGCGACTTGTGCTGGAATTTCTTTTCTGTCGTTTGGCACTCCTACACAACTGTCAAATAACTGATGAAATGTCATTATACTTTGTTTTAGATGTGAATTTTCAAAGGCACATTGACAAAACAAAGAGTTGCCTTAACTACACCAATCACATTTTTCCCTTGAGAAGAGAAGGAAAACACATTTGTACATTCTACCCAAATATTTTTAAAACTAAAAAATATTACAAATAGTACAATTCAAAAATGAATGCTTATTAATGGTGACATTGAGATGATCGAAGTGTACATTATAGCTAATAATGTTACAGCATCATAGTGGATGTTCCCAATATCTCCTAAATTTGCGAAAGTAATAAAATCCATTCAAATGGAAACATTAAAGTTTCTAATATGTCAAGGGCACAGTTAATTAGCATGATAAAGGAAAAAGGACTATTGTGGTGATGTTATTTGTCTCATTAAATTATCATAGGAACATAGGAATTACTAGACGAAAAAAGACCAGGATCCATCTAGTTCACGTTCGACCATCCCGGTAGTCACATGATACAATGTTAATGGGGTTGTGGACTGATCTTAACAATCAATCTCTATCAATTAGTCTACAACAGACCCAGAAATGATGCAAGTAAAATCCCAGTGATGGAGAGCTTTGGGAACCATCGGTCCAAAGTCACCTATTTCCTCCCAAGCATGCTGCACTTACCACAGGTCATGTCTAAATTACTCATGTACTATATCCTAAAATGTTATTTTCTTAATTTGTTCTCCTTCTTTATGGTCAGAGTGGTCTCTGCTCACTTGTTTAAGCTGACTGGGTTTCATGACGTGTGTTCTGTGAACCCACAATTTAGATGCTGTGCCAGGGCCATATCAAACCATTTTATTTTCCTTCCCTTTTCATGTTCTGCTATACAGGTATTGGCCCTTGCCATAAAATCCACTAGAGTGGAGCATAACCTGTCCCAAGTCATGAACCTCTTTACAACCACCATCAATGTCACTCTGTCCAATCAGGAGATGCTATTTAGGGTTTGCAATACTTGCCTCTCCAAAACCAGAGATAAATCACATCATTAATAGCCAGCGTACCATCCAGCAACCCAGCTGAAAATGACTATCAAGACACTCTGTGCATTGGCTTCCTGGCAACAAATGAAACAAGAGAAATTGAGCAATAGAATTTCAGCATATTCCAGGCAGGATAGTTCTCCCATAATCAATCATATTCCCTTTGGCTACTAAAAGTAATATGTAAATAAGGTAAACAAGGCAGTACTAGGACTTGAATTCATGATCCTCTGATAGACGTCAAGAACTCAGCCATTTAAACTTCTAGGCCATCTCAACAGAAACCATAATAAAACTAGAATATAGAACCTGGAGGTTAGAGCAACCTTTAAATGTTATCTGTCTGTGACCCCATTTTTGCTGCTTCATGTCTGAAATTGGCGCACAATATGGGATCTGCTCTGGTATTGACGTCTACTTGCCATATAGTAGTTGACAATGGCGGAGCCAGTGTGTGGGGGGGTGGTGGGTGGGGGTAGTGAGAGGGTGCCATGAACCCCCCCCAATCACTTTGAGGTTGGCCCGTTTTGTATGACTTGGAAGATGATTTTGTGTGAAGGTCAAGCTAATATGCCAAAACTGACTGCAAATAATTTACTCACCTGATCGCGATGGTATTGCCATTTTGAGTGTGACGCGAACGGGAGCACTGCATTAGAGGACATCGTCATGGCTTAGCTGTGCCAAATGGGCCAAATCTGGACTCCATCCGACACCCCCACCCCACCCACCCCCAATCCTTTGACCGTAGCTCCGCCCCTGGTAATTGCCACTGAATCAATGAAATTTCAGTACAGAAGAAAGTCCTTTTCCTCGTGCTGGTGCCAATTTCCCCACAAGAGCCAACTACTTTAATTCAATTTCAACGGTATTTTCCAGTATCCTTTAATATTTTTCTTCTTTGAGTGTTTATGTAATTCCGCCTTAGATGTTGTAATTGACTTAGCTTCAATAGTCACTTGTGGTAACGCATCGCATAATCTTAACAGTTGAAAAGAAATCCATCTAACCACCCCATTTATGCTGCCATTCTGACTCATGAGTTTATGGCCCTTTACTACAGATACACAGATTCAATAATCTTTCATTATTTACTCTCTGAAACTCTTTCATAATTTTCAACATTTTAAATAGATCTTCTCTTAACCTTTTTTGCCCACTGAATACAGCCCTGGTATCATCCTTGTGAAACCCATTGCACCTTTTCCATGGCTCTGATATCCTTTCTATAAAGGAGTTTCAAAACTGTAAACAATACTCCTTCTGTGGTGTAAGCAATGTCTTGCTTAAGAACATCATCACCGCCTTGCTTTTATATGGGCTCGATATTAGCAGGGCGGCGGGTTCACAGCAGGGGGTCGACTGGGCGCGTGGGTAACGCCCCCGGTGAAATCAGTGTGCTCCGCACGCAATTACAGGCTAATTGGAGCCACTTACCTGTGCTTCCGGGTTTCCCGCTGGTAAGCTGTGCGGCGGACAGACTGCGCATGTGCAGCAAAGTCTGTCAGCTGGAGGAGACCTATTTAAAGGGGCAGTCCACCAATGCTCCTCCTGCAGCAAATAACCAATGCTGAACCATGGAGCACGCTAGATGGAAGGCTGCCCAAAGATTTTCAGACTCCTCACTCCAGCTGCTGCTGGATGGAGTGAGGAGGAGGAGGGAAATATTTTTCCTGTCTGATGGGAGGAAGTGTCCTCCCTCCACCAAGAAGAAGGCCTGGCTGGAGGTGGCCGAGGAGGTCACCAGCAGCGGCAATGTGCCACGAACCTGGGTCCAGTGCAGGAAGAGATTTAATGACCTAACCAGGTCAGCCAAAGTGAGTATACTTACGCATTCTCCCAGACTCCGTCTTCCACATCACCTCCACCACCACACAACTCCTTCTGCACTGCCACCACAACGCTCTCGCATCACTCCTCACATCCACTCAACTGTCATCCTCACCTTGCCTGCACGTACTCACCGCCCCAGTCCCCATTCAAACACTACCACGCAACCCAATCCTCATACAATATCATGGCTATGTTGCACATGCACCCTCCCATGCATCTCCCTCACGCTCAACCCCCCTCACACCAATGCATGCAGTGGGTCACCATGCAACCATCACTCAATCACGCCTCTGTGTTTTGCCTTGATAGGAGAAGAGATGCCAGAACTCCCGGGAGAGGGCACGGACTGGAGAGGGCCCGGCACACCAGGTGGCATTAACAGATGCAGAGCAGCAGGCATTGGAGATCAGCCGCACGCTGGAGTGCCTGTCCGTGGCGGATGCCGAGGCTGGGATCGCACAAGCGGCCGGTGACAGAAAGGTAACACTCAGCACTCGTGATAGCGACTGATCTTAGCATCACTTGGCATCTGCAGCACCTCAACATCTGTCCACATGCCTAATATTACTTTCTGTTCTCTTGCAGGCCCATCTGCGAGCGCCGTGACCGTGGAGGGCGATTCCTCAGAGGACCTGCCAGTCTCTGAGGAAGCATCATCACAACTGAGCTATGCATCCACCAGCGCAGATACATACATCTCGGTGGGTCCCCGTCCTCACTTAGTTGGGCTTGCACATGGTGAGTCACCACGCACATGTGAGCACGAGCAGACCCTGGTGGCACGGCAGACATGGAGAGTCCGCGTTGGTAGGAGCACTCTTCTCCAGGCTCTGCTCAGCTGGACCCAGATACTGAACCATGGGGGCCAGCCATGAAAAGGAGAGTCATCGAGGGGCAGCAGCACATTGCCGAGGTGCTGGAACAGGTGCCATGTGCACTCTCCACAATCGTGCAGAGGATGGAGGAATCCAACTCCTGCATGCGGGGAATGGTGGCACAGGTACAGGAGGGTATCTCCGAGATAGTGTCACAGGGACGTGAAGGCATCTCTGAGATAGTGTCGCGGGTAGGTGTGGGAATGTCTGCGATGGAGGAAAGGCTAGCCTCCCTCGAGCGTCAAGCACGGCTCATCAATGAGTCCATTCAGGCCCTGACAATGGCCGTTCGGATTCAGGGTGAGCAACGTTCTGCCGCCTTGAACAGGCTGACAGATACGTTACAACTGGCCTTCCAAGGCTTCACACAAGTCCTCCAAACTGCCGTCCAGCAGGGTGGAAGGAATAAAGTAGGCCTGGGCCACGAGAGGGATGATGATGAAAGGGGACATGGAAGTGGGGACGCCACTCAAAGCGCTCCCATGTCTCACCCGTTGCCCCCCTCTCAACCAGTACCCTCAATGCTGCCCCCTCTCCAGGTGGCCGAGTCTGCCCCTGCACAGGTGCAGGTGGAGCAGTCTTTGGAGGGGCCCTCACGGGCACCGAAACCCAGAGGGCGTCCACGCAAAGCATCTCATTGGTCAGGGCATGGACAAGAGCAACCTGTCACTATCTCTGCTGAAGCCACAGGGGTAGCACCACGTAGGGGTTCCCGTAAACATAAGGCTAAGGTTTTGTGAGCACAAAGGGGATGCACAAGGATGTCTGATGATTTGTCATGTTTTTTATTTATATTTGTTTTATTTCACATGCAAAATAAATCTTATTATTATCACCACTACTGCCACGTCTTGCCCATTCTTGACTGGCTTGTGGAATAGGTCCCTTTCATGGGGTTCACCATGAACACGCACACTTGATGCCACCCATTGTGTCACTGCAGAGTGGGTGTAGGTGTATTTGCAGGGCTCTTTTGTGCAGACGGCTGAGAGACGTAGGCGATGTCCCCAGTGGCACCTGGAAGGATGCGGAGGAGAAGTTGTTGAGGGCAGTGGTGACTTTGACAGCGACAGGTAAGAAGATGGTGCTCGGGCCAGCCGGGAGCAGCTCGGCATGAAGGAGGCTGCAGATGTCCACGACTACATGTCGAGTGACTCTGAGCCTCCGTGTGCACTGTTGCTCAGAGAGGTCCAGGAAGCTGAGCCTCGGTCTGTGGACACTGTGGCGAGGGTAGTGCCCTCTGCGACGCATCTCTCTCTGCGGTTGCCCTCCCTCCTGCTGTGCAGGTGGATGTGTCACAGCACTCTGTTATGGAGCTCTACGTGTCAGAGGTGGACGGCATGGCCGGTGAGGCTGGTGATGCTGTTCGTCCTCCGAGGAGGTCATGACTGCAGCTACGGCGGCCCCCATCCGGAAGATGTACATCTGAGGGGGTCCACAAGGTAGGTAAATGTGTCTGGACACCGGGGTAAGTGTGCAAGTTTATGCATTTGATTGTTAGGAGGAAGGTGGTAGAGGCCAAACTTTGTCCAAAGTGACCGAGTGGCCTCCTGCAATGAGTGAGGGTCTCCCCCCACCACCTGTCAAACGGACCTTTGCAGCTGCCACAGGCTGATGGCTGCAACACGTCCATTTAAACTGGGAGTGTTTCCCCCAGTACGGGAAACAGTCTCAGTTCATTTCAAAATCCCATCCCTCCTAAAATATCAGGTCAATCAGGTCTGTAAATGACCTGAAGTACCTGTTCAAGTATATTAAGTGGCACCCTGCCGGCTTTATTTGCCAACGGGAGTCCCACATGCGGGGGCTGCGCGCGCATGTGAGCGCATCACCGGGGAATCCGGAAGTGGGTGGGTTGGAGCCGGGCTCCGGACCTGCCCAGGGAATCCCGGATTTTCGCATCCCCCCGCCACGAATGCACCCGATTGCGGGTGCGAAAATCGAGCCCATGGAGTTAGGTCTCAGATCAGCCATGATCTCACTGAATGGCGAAACACACTCGAGGGGCTAAGGGCCTACTCCTGTTCCTATGTTCCTATCGAAATCTCTGTCTATAATGCCATGGTCGACATGAACAGAAAGCAATTCTACTCCATCTTTATGCAGTCAACCTGTGACCACCAGCAAAATATTTTTATTTTGCACTAATCAACTGTGCCAGGGTTCTTTGAAGTTGAAGGGAGAATGGATAAATGGTTCCTGGGAGACCAAGATGATGCTTTTCACTCCTGGCTAATGACATCCTCACAACAGTCAAGGATAGAATCTGACCACTGATACAACAAGGCTTATGCAAACATGGGATCATTATTGAGTGTACCACTGATACCCTGAAGCAGTACTTCAGATGTCAGGACAGATAAGGGACAGCCCTCCCTGAGGTCTCCAGGACTATCACCATCTGTACTCTCCATTTATATTTTATACAGAGGCCTAACCATGAAAAATGAGGAGGCCAATCTGGAAATAATTCCGGGGTCGGAGGCAGATAACAACAATAGGGATGTAGCGCCTGAAACATCAGGAAGACTGGCGTTCATAACCGATGCATTCAGCTAAGTACCGATCTGCCCCTTTAAGAATTCTCTTCATGTCCACACGTAGAAAATAAAGTGGCTCAAACAATGTTGTCACCTGCAATTCTTAAGTGTTAAGTGTCATCAAGCCCATCTTCTATTTTGCTGCTAACTTATCCGGAACAATTATAAAGAAATTCTCAGCACAAGGTAGAACTCAATTGTAACAAATTTATTTCCCTACCTTCTATTATGTGTGAAGAACGTCATGTGTCTTACCACAGTGCCAGTGTATTGTGTACAACATTTAACCCCCAACTTACTACTTCTTCTGCTTCCACTCTGGATAGAGGAAGTGTATTGGCTAGCTGCAGTGATACAGTGTCAGCCACTTGGGCTTCTCACGGTTCTGTACTTTGTACTGGTTTTTATGATGGCCCTGCAACTGATTCATAGAATTACAAAGAATGTACATCACAGAAAGAAGCCATTCGGCCCAACAAGTCTATGCTGGTGTTTATGCTCCACATGTGTCTCCTCTTACACCTCTTCATCTAACCCTATCAGCATAACCTTCTAGTTCTTTCTCCCTCATGTGCTTATCTATCTTTCCCTTAAATGCATCAATGCATGCCTCAACTACTCAGCCAAGTTCTGCCCATCTGCTGGCAAATTTACTGTCACTTGGGTGGGCCAGATATGACATCATCCAGATGTGACAGCAGGTTCTTGTGTGCCTATTCTAGGCATACCTAGAGTAATGCTGGACATTCTCTCAGGATCTCCACTGAAATGTGCAGCAATGAAGTCTGCGAAATCCAGGCACTTACTGGAGCACAGTACTGTGCATATTATTTATTGCAGTTCCCTTTTTTGTTAGCTATTAACCTTTAACAAGACATATTCATTGTGGTGTGGTACCACAGTGTGAAGGGTAAATTAAAATAATCCTGTGCTGTCCTCAAAGAATAGGATTGAAAATTAGATGTTTTCTTGATCATTTGAAAGTTGTATGGTCTGAAAATTATGGACATTATAAAGGGCAATTAGGGACAAGGGGAGGGCCTCGACAACAGTTTACTTAATAATCCAAGTAATAATTTTGTTCCCTATTTTCTTTGTTATTATAAAAAATTCTATTGTTCTCCTCAGTGTTTGTGGACTATTTACTAGTTAAAGGTGAGCAAGAAAGTAAATGGAAAAACACAAAATGAAACTCTATCTACTCAACATTTGCATTTGTAATCTAAGCCAGCATTAATGTTAGAACAGCTTCCTGAGTAGCCAGTAAACTAGTAACACATCAATTCTGCTCTTGTAAATATATGCCGCCCACATAGATCAAGCGACACGTGTAATATACCTTCAGCGTCTATTTCATCACTTATTAAATATTCAACACTTTAACAAAATAAGCACATTAATAAACTTCCATGCTTACACAGCAAAGCAACTAGTTTTCCTGAGAATTACATTACTATAGAAAGAAAGAGAAAGACTTGCATTTAGAGATGGATAAGTTCACTGATCCCACACTCCCAGTGGGGAGCATGTTCAAAGGGAGCACAGGTTGGAGAATTGGTGCTGCAGTGTAATAGCCTCATCTCCGACCCACGCTTCTTTCGAGTACAGCTCCCAGCTGGGAATGCGGGAATTACTGAATTGACCCTATAATGCCTGATCGCATCTGAGAAGTGTCTCAAAGTACTTCATGTAAATGAATTAATTTGAAGTACAGTCACTTTTATATAGGAAAAGATTTCCTTGGAACCAAAGTAGCTGAAGAACTAAATATTGTCGTGGGACCTTTAACATCCACCTGAACAGGTAGAAGGGTAATTGTTCCCATTCTCAGGCTGCTGCAGATGATTTCCTAAAATGCTACTACCCTCGCATAGCCCTGACATCACACAAGTTTTTTTTAATTCATTCATGGGATGTGGGCTTCGCTGGCAAAGCCAGCATTTATTACCCATCCCTAATTGCCCTTGAGAAGGTGGTGGTGAGCCGCCTTTATGAACCACTGCAGTCCGTGTGGTGAAGGTTCTCCCACAGTGCTGTTAGGTAGGGAGTTCCAGGATTTTGATCCAGTGACGATGAAGGTACGGCAATATATTTCCAAATCAGGATGGTGTGTGACTTGGAGGGGAATGTGCAGGTGGTGGTGGTGTTCCTATGTGCCAGTGGGACAAGCAGCAACCTGCCTGTCCATGGAAGTTCACAAATATATCCAATGCACATAAACCTTGCTGCAAAAGTGCAGCCACAGCAGGACTTCTGAATACCAGTGCCGCTCTTCAGAACCCGTCCCTGATTATATTTAAGCTGCTATGCAAGGTTCACTTCCTGTTATTCTGTATCTTTATATCATAGACTCGGAACTAGAATTATAGAATCATACAGTACAGAAGGAGGTCATTCAGCCCATCGTGCCTGTGCTGGCTCTTTGAAAGAGCTCTCCAATTAGTCTCACTCCTCTTATTTTTCCTAAGAGCAACTAGTTGCAAATATTGTACAGAACACAAACAATGTATGAATGTATGACTATGTGTTTTAATTATTCCTCAGTTACAATCAACATTTCATAATCACGGCTTTCATTTTCTATCTGTGAAACGTCTTTGCTGCCAAGGAAGATGAAGAATGCATGGCTGTCCCGTACAGGTGAACCCAATGCTCAGGCTACCCATGGCTAGAAAAATGTGGTTCTGAGCAGCCATTTATATTCACTGCCTCTGCTACTACTACCTCCGGAGGTGGGCTTGACTCCTCTGGTCAGAAATGCCAGTTCATTTATATTACAGTGCTGTTGCTGAAGTTCAGGCTGTAATATAACAGGAGACACTAGGCACCATTAGAATCAGCTAACATAACTTTCCTGCTACCCACACAAACACAACACAAGACTCGAACACAAGACTGTCATGTAGGGGGTGGTGGTGTGTGTCAGCTTCACCTCTGACTTCTGAGCGGTCCGAATCGCTCCCACTCCCTGGGTTCTAGACCTTGGACTTATTTGGGGGTTATGACAAGGTGCAGCACACAACTGGTTTTGGTGCAAGAAAAAAAACTGGGTTTATTGAAGTCACAAATGAACTTATAACATTAGGATTACACTGAGATTATACAGACCTACAAAGTACACTTAGCTAAGAATGGGGAACACACGGCATAACGAGGGAAAATCACGCTACTAATCCCCTTACCCTTGTCCCACCCCCAAAACCTAACTAAATTGAACTAGGAGAGGTCAGGGATCATGCTCACCAACCAGGGTTCCTTGACAGTTCGAAACCCAGCCAGGTAAGCCGGTTGCAGTTTTGAGGTACGCTCTTTGTGTCCACTGGGGCCTGCCGTCCCCACATGGTCCTGGTCTGTGGAATCTGCGAAGGTTTCTTCAGTTGGGTGGAGTCCGCTGATGTGGTAAGGCGCGGTTGTGGGTGGGCGATCTTCGTGGAGGGCTGCGGTTGCGGCCTTGTTGTCTTCGGTTGAGCCTGCCACACTGTGTCCCTCGCCGTGATGTTGCCTGCGGGCCTGCAAACCTCCAGGTCTCCTTTATTGGCTCAACTACCTCTCCCTGCTTAAACTCTGCTTCAACTGCTTAACACCTGCGTACAACCTCTGCTTAAAACCTGCTCACCCTGCCCCTTCGTAACTGGTGGCCCAGTTATACTGCTTTTCGAATTTCTTATCTGAATCCAAATCAAGGTTAGTTCTTTATCTGATTTTGGTGGGCTTCTTCAGGTGATTGTTGTCTCGTTGTTTTTAATGGGCTCGCATAATGTTTATCGTTGTCTTCCTGTCCCCGTAACTAGTCTTGAACTGAAAGCCATTGATTATGTGAAGTTTGGATGGGTTCGCATAATTGCATTGATTGCTGCCTTCCTGCCTTAGTAGTTAGTAGCGATTATTTATGCAAGGTTTTGATGGGCTTTAGTTTCGTGTAAGATGAAGTCTTTCTCTGGGTTGATTGTTTTAAAGGGAAGAATGCGTATTCTGTCTCCTCTCATTGTCTGGTTTCAGGCAACAATCCACACTGCACTCAACAAGCCCGGGCATGTCCAGTCCCAGGCCCTCATGGGCCTAACCTCCTGTCTGCAGGGTTCTATACTTAACCCAGCAGTTGGGTCCTCTGCCATAAAAGTCCAAAAGTCATATCCTTGTTGATGATATGAAAAATGTGGGAATTTTAAGAACCCTTCAGTCAGGCACAGCAGTTCTTCCCTAGCAGCACCACAACCAAAGTACAAAGGACTGGAAAATGTGGAAAGATATAGTACAGTTCAATTGGTTATCTACTTTCGTTGCTGTAGCTCCAATTTCAGATTTTAGATGCTCAAATGCCAGAAAAGAGGAAACCTACATTAGGAGAGCATTGCACATATGTAGATGGTCCCTTGCTGCTCTGTGCATGTATACTGCCTTTTATTTTAACTCAAAATGGTTGAAAGTTGAACCAAATTTGTAACTCTATACATTAATCCCAAATAGTCAAATTACCCATTTTTTGAGATACTACTATCTGTTGTGTTGACTTTTAGATTTTGATTTCAGTAATGGACTGAGTTCTAAGTCATTAACTAACAAGTGCAATTTCTCAAACGTTTTGTCTTAATTTGAATAAATTATGACCACTTTCATTTTCTTCCTAAGAAACCAAATAACAGGGTCAATCAGTAGACTTTCCTATTCATTGAGTATGACTAATCAGGAATACGCATCCATCATGCTGAAATCATTAGGTTATTTCCTCAAAACAACTCATTTTAACCTTTTGATCAGGAATTCCAAAATGCATAATATATTCATCCCTATCAGTAGATTCTGAGAAAGCTTAATGAATGTGCAGTTAGAAATATATTCAAAACAATAAACATAGAGATAAAGAATTCATTCATTACTATGTTTAAAATAATTCTTATTACATTACTTTATGCACGTGAAAATCTATTTTAAAAAGTATCGAACAATATTTGACTCATCATTTCAAATGTTTTTTGAGAAACAAACTATTCTAACTTTGAATGGACAAACAACAAATCTTGGAGTTAATACAGAAATTGAAGTCTCATGCACATGTGAGAGCCTTTTTTTTAAACCAGCAAAGTTCAAGTAAAATAAAGGTTACTTTGTGCATGACTTTGGTAATGGTTCATCGCAGAATGAAATCATGGCCTGATTTAAATATCACTATAATAAAGAACAATTGATGCTGTATAATACATCTGCAGAAAGCCTTTATAAATTATCATATTGTTCTACAAGCCTAGTAGGAAGATTCTGTGGAGAGGGAATGAGTGTGAGTCACTGCACTGTACAGCTGTGAATGTAATATTAAAGAAAACAAATACCAGGACGAAAAGGGCATTAACTGAAGAAATGAGGCATAAAGCGTGAGACACAAGGTTATTACCACTGTACACAAGTGGTAGGACTTCAATTGTCTGGAGAGTAGTTATGGTTTGTCACCCAGAACACTAACATCAGCAGCCTGTGTGTGTATACCAGCCACTTGACAGATCCTTATTAGCCACAATAGATTGCAGTGGATATAATTTTAACATTCCAAAGGCATTAGCAAGCTCCAGTGGTTTTGCATGATCAAAAGTTTTTGAAACATATTTACTGATATGAATGACTTGATGTGCAAATTACTTCTGTTCATGTATTTTAACATTTTTGTTGAACTATATTGTGAATGAGTTAATACATTCAATTGAAATTGTCCAATTGTTCTCATCGCCCAAAAGGTTTTGCACTTCTTTGGTTTTATTTAACTTATATACAAACATTGATAGATATATAGCTTAGATTTACTTCCTGAATTTTTTTTAAAAATGGAATTTTACAGCAAACAAATAGATTTCCCCTGTCAGAATCACCCTCTGTGCAGTAATGCTATGCGTGCTTGCTGCACACTGCAGTATGTTTCCACTGACAGTAATGTAACATTTATGGTAACCACTGCAGACTCCCATTGAGTTTAATCCAGTCACAAAACATAATTACACAATGACTAAAGCAATAATTAAGCCAATTATTAGGGGCAGTTCTGACTAAACAAAGTACTTACATTTATTTTCTTTAATATTACATTCAGAACCATAAAGCAGTGACTCACACTCATTCCCTCTCTGTAGAATCTTCCTCTTAGGCTTGTAGAACAATGTAATAATTTATAAACGCTTTCTGCAGATGTATTATGCATTGAGCCAACCTACAATTTTTTTATATTGAATTCCCTCGTATTTCATATGTATTTTAAGGCAGAATTAAAATAGGCCAGCGCACATTCATTCTTCTAGATTTGTTACTAAGTTCACCAATGCCTCATGTAAGCAGTGTTCATTTTGTTTGCCAACACTTTATAGCAGCAGAGAAAGGAGAGGAAGGAAGAAAGATTATCCTTTCTAGAGGTTTATCATGCCAATGACTTTGGATTAGAGTTACAGTGATTGGACAAATCAAGGCATGGCCTGCAGTATGCACCAAAAGAAGTTTGTAAAATATTTCCTGTACAATGCATGGCACAGGATCTAGCAATCCATAGCCATCTGCTTTGATACTCGTGAGGAGAAGTGTGTGCCTTGGTTTCATGGAGATTGAACAGCTCTTGCAAAGGCTCACTAGGGAAATGTACTGCCTAGTGTGGAACTGAGCCATAGAGCCAAGGTGGTCCCAGGGCTGTATTGAGTTAGCAAATCTCAGTAGAGCAACATATTGGATTCAGCACCCTGGACTAAGAAGGGCAAAGAAAAATCTCCCAGGGTTCCAGCTTCTGATTGCTACCCAATGACCTCTGTGGGTAATTGCACTTGCTGGGTGAGTATCATCTAGCAACAATCAGTTCCTAAGATCACATGTTGTCACTTGGGTGAGGTACAAGAGGCTGCCAATCCCAGTGGAATTGTAACCCCAGCGTGACTCAGTCCTTTCAGGAGAGGAGGGAGAATTGGGGAATTTTTTTTTGGAGGAGGGGTGAAATTTGTTCAATAATTAAATGTTGCTGATCAAATTTCACCAAAAAAATCTCCAGTTCTTGATGTCTGAAAATTGCTTAAAATTTGAAGGAGGAATGTGGCCACATGTAAGGCATAAAACCAACAAACATCACAAAAACAATTATGTTCGTTGATGGCCATTATTACATAGAATGTACAGCACAGAAACAGGCCATTCTGCCCAACTGGTCCATACCAGTCTTCATGCTCCACACAAGCCTCCTCCCACCCCTCTTCTTCTAATCCAATCAGCTTAACTTTCTATTCTTTTCTCCTTCATGTGTTTATCTAGCGTCCCCTTAAATGCATCTATGCTACTCGTCTCAACTACTCCTTGTGGTAGTTAGTGCCACATCTTTGAGTAAAGAATTTTCTCCTGAATTCTCTATTGGATTTATTAGTGACTATCTTATATTTATGGCGTCTAGTTTTGTCTCCTCCACAAGTGGAAACATCTTCTCTACCCTATCAAACCCTTTCATAATCTTAAAGACCTCTATCAGGTCACCTCTTAGCCTTCTCTTTTCAAGAGAAAAGAGCCCCAGCCTGTTCAATCTTTCCTGATAGGTATCATCTCTCAGTTCTGGTATCGTCCTTGTCAATCTTTTTTGCACCTTCTCCAATGCCTCTATATCCTTTTTATAAGGGGAGAGCAGAACTGTGCACAGTACTCCAAATGTGGTCTAACCAAGATTCTATACAAGTTTAACATAACTTCACTGCTTTTCAATTCTATCCCTCTAGAAATGAAGCCCAGTGCTTAACCCCTAGATCGCTTTGCTCTGAAACCAAATCTATTATATATTTATAAATCGAAACACACATCCAAAGAAGCAATATATAAATCAACCAAAATAACTTTTGACAAACTACTTTAATGTCTTTCATTATGAGCACATACAGTGAAGTTGCAACATAATAATTGGACCTTTAAATACATTTTCTACAGTTTACAAATAAGAAAAACTACACATAATATCAAGTGAAATTCTCTTCAAGTTAAAGTAAACAAGACCCTACTTATATATCGTGCTGCTGCCTCATGAGGTCCATGTACGCTCAAGCATTGGTAGTGTTTGTACTCCTTATGTGTTACATTTGTTACAAGGCTGGGGAGGGAGCAGAAACTATTATATGGCAGGGTGACCCTGTCTAATGCATTCCCTCAGGACACCAAGGTTTTCAGCTGACTTACTGGAGGACAAAATGATCTCTGTTGTCACTCCAAATCACATTTTAGTTTGAGTTGTCACCATCATTGGTATAGCACTTACCAGAGATGGCTCATCCTAGCTAATATCTTTCAAGCTTATCTTACTGTGGCTTGCATAACGTCCTGATGATTATTTACCTGGCTGAACCTAGAACATTGTATGGGATCAAGCATTCATCATAGTATCCCTAACATCAGCTAAAACAACACTCAGCACAATCCAGGCCCTATGCCAGCAAATCAAACCTGCAGAGCAGATTGCACTCCAGCCCTGAGTCAGTTGTACTAACCTTTAGAGCAGATTGCAATCCAGCCCCCGAGTCAGCTGTACTAACCTGCAGACCAGACTGAAATCTGGGCCCATATTGGTTGCAATACCCTTGAGAATAGGCTGGAAATCCTGCCAAGAAAGATTTTTATACACTGTGCAAGAAAATTATTAAACCTTGCAACTCTTGCATGTCAGATAGAACCACACCAGACACAATGCATGAGGTAGAGTGCAGGTCTTGCAGGCCTTAATGGCAGAATTACATAGGTTTCTAAAGCCTATTTGCACCATCTGCTGATTGAATAAAGTTCTTTCCAATAGTTGGGGTAAGGAGGTTGTCTTCTTCCTGTACATGCCGTCTTTGAACTTTAAGACATCTCTGCATCTGCTTCTTGCACTGTTAGTGCCACTTAAGACACTGACTAATGCTCAGATCACTTTTAGTTCTTAATCTTCTGCCAATAAAAACCATTTTAAGCTGATCATTGCTTGCCATTCTGGTGAAGTAGAGGTGTTGTGGTTTGTGAGCTGATGAGGTGCCTTAACTAACGATAGCACTGGTGGCGGTTGTAAAAGTCATGCTAGCGGTGGTAAAACAGTAATGGTGTCTGCCCAGAATCACTGATGCTCCAGACTGATCTGTAAACAGTGCAAATGAAAAGAGACTGAGGCTAATAATCAACTAATATTCTTATATACATTGCTAACATTGTTTCATATGCGACATCACAGTTGAATGAAAATGTTTCTGCTTGTGGGGGAATCCAAAACTAGGGGTCATAAATATATGATAGTCACTAATAAATCCAATAAGCAATTCAGGAGGAACTTCTTTACCCAGAGAGTGGTTAGAATGTGAAACTTGCTATCACATGGAGTAGTTGAGGCAAATAGCATCAACACATTTAAGGGGAAACTAGATATGTACATGAGGGAGAAAGGAATAGAAGGATATGCTGATAGGGTTAGATGAAGTAGGGTAGGAGGAGGCTCGTGTGGAGCATAAACATCGGCATGGACCAGTTGGGCCAAATGGCCTGTTTCTGTGATGTAAATTCTATGTAAAAATGGGCAGTATCTGGATTAAGGATGAAGCACTATTTTATACACAATATATTGATAAATTTGATTTAATTTAGTTTAATTTAAAGGCACTTACCAGAGGTAGTCCCATTAGCATCACAACTTCCAACTCCCCACAAGCATTTAATGTAAAGTAGTTTTGCCACTTTCTACTTGGCCTGGGAAGGTGGTCTTCCACCAGGAGATCCGTGAATCTGATAGTTGAATGCTTTTCTCGTAGGCAGTTTTCATGAAAACACAAACACTTTCTAACATCTTGGCAGATTCTTTTATTGTGAGAAATCATGCTCAATTGGCCAGTGACCTTATCACATGCTTTTCTGCAGACTTTGAGGGGGATTTATAGTAGTACTGAAGATGTGGTGCACATCTTCAAAACCAGCTCCATGATCAAGACACCCTTCTGGTCAATAAACCTTAGTTACCCTCATCTCTGCAAAAACGATGCCATTTTCCACAACAGTGAATTACCTTGCAATAGGGATCGAGGAAGTCATTTTCAACTAGTTAAAGACCATTCAATAATTATTGAAAATATGTTTTTGATGTGGCGGCTTGACTTGCTATTCGCAGTACAATTAGCAGACATGAATGGTAACTGTGTGTCGTTACCCCTAAAGAACCTTTATACCCACACACAAGATGATTCATCCCTAATTGTATAAAAATATAAAACATCAAAGGGGCTAAACTCTTTTTAAAGCCAATGATGGCAACTGATGAATGAAGGCATAAGATGGCTAATAAGAGCTGAAAAAACAATAAGTTATTTATGCTTAATGCTGTTAGAATATTCAACAAACAGAGGGAAATATTGAATCATTCTGAAAGAATGAATCTCATATATACCAATTCTAATTAATCCAACACTTAGATGCATCCTGATGGTATACATTAGCACCCCTGTGAATGAAGGGAAAACAACTAAATTTCACACTGCTTTCATTCATACATGAGATATAATTAACAAAGTTTATTAAAATATGGCTTCTTCTTTGAATAGAAAACTATCCAGTATGAAAACAAGGCAACATGAAGGCAGCCAGTTTCATTTAACGTTCTATTTTGCAGGTACTTGATGAATTATTTGCAACTCGGCTAATCTTCTCACATCCCTGCCCTGAGAACTTACAAAGAGCGCCTTTGCATAATAGTCCTTGTTACAATCTTCACCATTCTCTTCATCCTGCACTGAAGAACATTCAAACCACCTTCTACATCAAAGACATTCCGGCTATCCAGACACAGAAGCTGCTATTAACCTATTCTTGACCAAAATGTCAAATGGGATAAAGGCAAACATAATAAATGCCTTCCATTCATTTCTCACTCAGGTGATTAATCCATAGTGCTTTCCTTAGAAGGAGGTTTCTACTCATAAGAACATAAGAAATAGGAGCAGAAGTAGACCATCCGGCCCCTCGAGCCTGCTCTGCCATTCAACAAGATCATGGCTGATCTTCTACCTCAACACCCTTTTCCTGCACTATCCCCATATCCCTTGATGCTTTTAATATCAAGAAATCTATCGATCTCTGTTTTGAATGTACTCAATGACTGAGCCTTCACAGCCCTCTGGGGTAGAGAATTCCAAAGATTCACCACCCTCTGAGTGAAGAAATTTCTCCTCATCTCAGTCCTAAATGACCCACCCCTTATTCTGAGACTGTGACCCCTTGTTCTGGATTCCCCAGCCAGGGGAAACATCCTCCCTACATCTACCCTGTCGAGTACTGTAAGAATTTTGTATGTTTCAATGAGATCACCTCTCATTCTTCTAAACTCTTGAGAATACAGGCCTAATCTACTCAATCTCTCCTCATACAACAATGCCGCCATCCCGGGAAGCAGTCTGGTGAATCTTCGTTGCACTCCCTCTATGGTAAGTAAATCCTTTCTTAGGCAAGGAGACCAAAATTGTATACAATACTCCAGGTGCGGTCTCACCAAGGGCCCTGTATAATTGCAGTAAGCCATCTTTACTCCTGTACTCAAATCGTCTTGTAATAAAGGCCAACATACCATTTGCCTTCCTAATTGCTTGCTGCGCCTGCATGTTAGCTTTCAGTGACTCATGTACAAGGACACCCAGGGTTCCTTTAAACATCAACATTTCCCAATCTCTTACTATTTAAAAAATACTTTGCATTTCTGTTTTTCCTACCAAAGTGAATAACTTCACAATTTTCCACATTATATTCCATCTGCCATGTTCTTGCCCATTCACTTAGCCTGTCTATATCCCCTTGAAGCCTCTTTGCATCCTCCTCACAACTCACATTCCCAGCTAGTTTTGTGTCATCAGCAAACTTGGAAATATTACATTTGGTCCTCATCCAAATCATTGATATAGATTGTGAATAGCTGGGGCCCAAGCACCGATCCCTGCAGTACCCCACTAGTCACAGTCTGCCAACCTTAAAAAGGACCCATTTATTCCTACTCTCTGTTTCCTGTCTGTTAACCAATTCTTAATCCATGCCAGTATATTACCCCCAATTCCATGTGTTCTAACTTTGTTCACCAACCTCCTGTGTGGGACCTTATCGAAACCCTTCTGAAAATCCAAATACACCACATCCACTAGTTCCCCCTTATCTATTCTACTAGTTACATCCACAAAGAACACCGATAGGTTTGTCAAACATGATTTCCCTTTCATAAATCCATGTTGACTCTGCCAAATCCTATTATTATTTTCTAAGTGTCCTGTTATCACATCCTTTATAATAGATTCTAGCATTTTCCCTACTACCGATGTCAGACTAACAGGTCTGTAGTTCCCTGTTTTCTCTCTCCCTCATTTTTAAATAGTGGGCTTACATTTGCTACCCTCTAATCTGCAGGAATCATTCCAGAATCTATAGAATTTTGGAAGATGATGACAAATGCATCCATTATCTCCATAGCCACCTCTTTCAAAACCCTGGGATGTAGATCATCAGGTCCTTGGGATTTATCATATGAGGTTTCCTCTAGACCACCTAGAGGAAACCTCATATGATAGCTGGTGGAAGGCTGCTGTTCCTCATATTGGGACTCTTGAGATGCTCATGGCTCGTGACTGTAAAGTGAAAGGGAACTGAACACCAGAACTGTAAGGTATTCAGTTCCCTTTCACCATACATGACTTATAGGCACTCGGGCCTGTGAGGTCCCGGCCACAGGCTGCTGTAACTCGGTTGCTGCCGGAGCAGTCTGGCCTGGCTGGCTTGTTGTCACCATGATGGGTACTGGATGCCACACCCTTGGGGCTGGAGCTCATCATTTCCATTGATCTGCATAAAACAGATTTCATAAGATAACTGACTCCTTCAAAGCCCCTATCCATTTGATCCACCAATCTCTCTATTGTGGACCCCATGGCAGCTGTTTGAGGTTCCACCAAAGCAAATTGTGCTAGCATGGACGACTTCTGTGAGGACATGGCTGCAGCATCCCTGGAGGACATCACACTCTCCAGCGTAGATTGCAGAGTGGTGAAGACATACGAGACGACACCACAGAGGCTAGATGCGGACTCCTCCACACTCTCAGCCATAGTGATCAAACTTCTTGGCACACCTTCCAATGCCTCGTCCAGCTTTAGTGTGAGGCTGGCAGTTTTCTTCTCATTGCTGGGCCCTAGGTACTCATCATTGTTCTCCTCAGCAGAGCTGGGAGAGGCCTCGGGCTGTGAGGTCTCTCCGGTGGTGCCTCTGCCATCGGTTGCTGCTGCTGCCCACTAGTGGTGGGTATTTCATCACATGCAGACCCCTCTAACTCACTATCTAGCTCATGCGGAGTTCCTGAGAGGGGTGGAGCATCCTCAGAGCGATTGTCCTCCTTCAAGGTCTGTTCTTCTGCAGGAGCCTCTTGGTGTTGGAAAGGACCTAGCAGAAAGAGAAAATGGAGAAGAGTTAAGATGTCAGAGAAGCTGCACATGATAAGGTAAGAGTCTGGAGAATGCAGGTTGATGTTGCTAAGCTTGCTGCATCTGTGCTAAGTTGAATGAAGGAATACAAGCAATCTGCAGACACCCTGCTTGGGTATGCCACCAGACTCTCCTTTTTTTAAATTCGTTCATGGGATGTGGGCGTCGCTGGCGAGGCCGGCATTTATTGCCCATCCCTAATTGCCCTTGAGAAGGTGGTGGTGAGCCGCTTCCTTGAACCGCTGCAGTCCGTGTGGTGACGGTTCTCCCACAGTGTTGTTAGGAAGGGAGTTCCAGAATTTTGACCCAGCGACAATGAAGGAACGGTGATATATTTCCAAGTCGGGATGGTGTGTGACTTGGAGGGGAACGTGCAGGTGGTGTTGTTCCCATGTGCCTGCTGCCCTTGTCCTTCTAGGTGGTAGAGGTCGTGGGTTTGGGAGGTGCTGTCGAAGAAGCCTTGGTGAGTTGCTGCAGTGCATCCTGTGGATGGTACACACTGCAGCCACTGTGCACCGGTGGTGAAGGGAGTGAATGTTTAGGGTGGTGGATGGGGTGCCAATCAAGCGGGCTGCTTTGTCCTGGATGGTGTCGAGCTTCTTGAGTGTTGTTGGAGCTGCACTCATCCAGGCAAGTGGAGAGTATTCCATCACACTCCTGACTTGTGCCTTGTAGATGGTGGAAAGGCTTTGGGGAGTCAGGAGGTGAGTCACTTGCCGCAGAGTACCCAGCCTCTGACCTGCTCTTATAGCCACAGTATTTATGTGGCTGGTCCAGTTTCTGGCCCGATGCTCATGACTCTGTCTGGGCAAGTGATCTCCAAGGCCTCTTGCTATGCATGTGTGAGTGTGATGATGTTAGGGAATCTTCTACCCACCCTGTTCCTCCTCCTTGTATTATGTTCTGTCTTGTCCTGCAAAAACCGAAGGCAAGAGTGAGTTTGTATTGAGCAGGCGAGTGGAGATGTGTGGAGCTTGTGCACATTGTGGATGTGTTGAGAGGTGCAGAAGAAGCAAGATGGAATGGGAATGGGGAGGTGCTGAATGTAAAGTGAAATGTGTGTGTGTGATGTGAAGTGAGGAAGGAATGGTGGGAATAGTTGGTGGTTGTGCAAATGATATTATGTGAGAAGAGAATGGTGTTAGTGTGTGATGTGAAGAGAGGAAAGGAAGAGGGGAGTGTGTTTGGAATGAGCAAGAGAGGTGTCCTTGTTTACCCTTGTGATTGTATTGTGAAGGATATGATGGAGGAGAAATAATAGCAGAGAGTGATGGGGGAGGTGGTTAGATGTGCGTTGTCAGGTGGTGTTGAGAAAGATGGAGAAGTGAAGAGATGTACTCACCCTTGCTGCTCTTATGAAGTTATTAAACTTCTTTCTATATTGAACCCAAGTCCTGGGGGTGATGCTGTTTGCACTGCCTCTCTCAGCCACCTCTATCCAGGCATGCTTAGCAGTGGCCTTGGGGGTGCTCCTGCAGGTGCTGGTGAACAGTGCTTAACTCCTGACCCTCACTTTCTCCGCTAGGGATCTCGAGGGAGGCACCGGGAAAGCGGGGGGATAGCGCTTCAACTCACCTCTGCAGCCAAGTTTTCAAGAGTTGCTGTGTGAAAAATGCAAGCAGGAGATGCAACCTCGCTTTAAGAGGTGTATCCCCACTTAAACGGGAGTCGGGGAACACGTCTGAAATTACACGGGTCACATGGACGGCCTTCCCGATTCTGCAGGCAAGCGGGAGGGAGGCCTGCCCTTCAAATGGTACTGACACCCAGGAGTTAAAAGGCCTGAGCCTCACGCTGACAACGTCATGGGGGTTCGCAGCCCACCCTGTCCCCCCCACATACACATTATCTGCCCCTGAGTTAAAATCAGGCCTTAAGTTTCTCCAGTCTTTCCCCACAACTCAGTCTTCTGAAACCAGGGATCAGCCCCATAGCTCTTCTCTGCACTGCTTCGAGGGCTTCAGTACTTCCCTTCTGCCTCAACCTGCAGTCTAAGTGGACTGCTTCAGCATGACATCCTTTGACTTACCAATTTAACAGTATGGTTCAAGTTTCTATTAGCTTGGTTCAGGTTTCTATTAGCTTGCTATTATGAATGATGTTATAGTTACTGAAGGTTTCATCCACAATATTACAATCAATCTCACCATCAACCAATGCCTTGCATACAAATACAATCAATTATAAAAATGTCTGGGGAATTTTTGAGATACATTATACCTCCTCCCCCTGAAATGTGCTCAGTGAGAAAACTAGTATTAATAATGAAACACTACTGCTGCAGCTACTGCACGTATTGACAATTTACTGTAAGGCTACTATCAACTTAACTCTGAGGTTTCATCTCCCACACTGTTTTCTAGTTTTACAAGAGGATCATAGAATTGTAGAACATACAACAAGGACATTTGACCCACTGTGCTTGCACTGACTCTCTGAAAGAGCTATTCATTTAGGCCCATTTCCCTGCCCTTTCCTCACAAATTTTTTCAATTTTTCTGATTCATATATTTATGCACTTCCCTGTAGAATCTGCTATTACAGATTTTGCTTCCTCCACTGTTTCTGGAAGGGCATTCTACGTCCTAACAATCTTATCTATCAAACAATTTCTACTGTCCTGCCTTTTTATTCATTTGATCTTAAATTTTATGCCCTTAATTATCAACTCACTGATTAGTAGAAAGAGTTTTTCCCTATTAACCGTATCAAAATCTGTCATAAATTTGAACATTTCTATTAAATTTACTCCTCATCACTGTTCTAGTGAAAAGAGTCCCAGTTTAGAAACATAGAAACATAGCAAATAGGAGCAGAAATAGGCCATTTGGCCCTTCAAGCCTGCTCCGCCATTCAATATGGTCATGGCTGATCCTCTATCTCAATACCATATTCCCGCTCTCTCCCCATACCCCTTGATGCCTTTTGTGTCTAGAAATCTATCTAGCTCCTTCTTAAATATATTCAGTGACTCAGCCTCTACAGCCTTCTGTGGTAGAGAATTCCATAGGTTCACCACCCTCTGAGTGAAGAAATTTCTCCTCATCTCAATCCTAAATGTCCTACCCCGTATCCTGAGACTGTGACCCCTCATTCTGGACCCCCCAGCCAGGGGAAACATCCTCCCTGCATCCAGTCTGTCTCGCCCTGTCAGAATTTTACATGTTTCAATGAGAACCCAGTCTTTCTCCAGTCTTTCCTCATTACTAAAGCCTCTCATTCCTGGTATCCTCCTATATCTCATCTACTTGTTGCCTCTCGGCAACATCATTCGAAAACACAGCGGCAGGTTCCACATGTACGCTGACGAGACCCGGCTCTACCTCATCACTACCTCTCTCAACCCCTCCACTGCCTCTGGTTTGTCACGCTAATAACTGGAATTCCTTCCCTAAACTTCACTGCCTCGCCACCTCTCTTTCCTCCTTTAAGGCCCACCTTAAAACCTACCTCTTTGACCAACCTTTTGGTCAACCAGCACATTGGATGAGCAGAAATTTCCTCCAACTAAATATTGGGAAGACCGAAGCCATTGTCTTTGGTCCCCGCCACAAACTCCGTTCCCAGCCATCAACTATATCCCTCTCCCTGGCTGCTGTCTGAGGTGGAACCAGACCATTCGCAACATTGGCGTCCTATATGACCCTGAGCTGAGCTTCCAACCCCATATCCGCTCCATCATCAAAACCACCTACTTTCACCTTCATAACATTGCCCGTCTCCGCCCCTGCCTCAGCACATCTGCTGTTGAAACCCTCATCCATGCCTTTTTTACCTCCAGACTTAGCTATTCCAAAGCTCTGCAGGCTGGTCTCCCACCTATACCCTTCATAAACTTAAGCTCATCCAAAACTCTGCATCCCGTATCCTAACTCACACCAAGTCCCGTGCACCCATCACCCCTGTGCTCGCGATCTACATTGGCTCCCAGTCCGGCAATGCCTTGATTTTAAAATTCTCATCGTTGTTTTCAAATCCCTTCATGGCCTCACCTCTCCTTATCTCTGTAACCTCTTCCAGCCCTACAACCCTCCGAGATCTCTGTGCTCCTCCAATTCTGGACTCTTGCACGTTCCTGATTTTCATTGCTCCACCATTGGCGGCCGTGCCTTCAATTGCCTAGGTGCTAAGTTCTGGAATTCCTTCCCTAAACTTCACCGCCTCGCCTCCTCTCTTTCCTCCTTTAAGACACACCTTAAAACCTATCTCTTTGACCAACATTTTGGTCAACTGTCCTAATATCGTCTTATGTGGCTCGGTGTCAAATTTTGTTTGATAACACTCCTGTGAAGCACCTTGGGACATTTTACTATGTTAAAGGCGCTATATAAATGCAAGTTGTTGTTGTTGTTTGTTTGTTGTTGTGCCCTCTTAATAAATCGCTCCCAAATCCTTGGCCTTGATATTCCCAAAGTAGGGTGACCAAAACTGGGCATTAGGGCCCTGAAGGTCGTTGGAGGCTCCCCTGATCGCCTGCTGCATCTTTGGTGGGAGATCAGCAGAACTTTGTTCTTTAGTAGTTTCACCAATCTCCTGCTGAAGAGCGGAAGAAACCCGTTGACTTCCCAAATCTATATTCTAACTGTAGCCTGATCAATGATTTGAATAGCTTTAGAATTATGTCTTTGCTTTTGTATCTATGCCCCTATTTATAAAATGTAGGATTCTATAATTGTTTTACAGCTTTGACAACTAACCCTCCTATTTTTAAAAAATTGTGCTTCTGAACCCTTAAATCTCTCTGCTCCCCTAAAATTTTATCATTAAGTATATAGTTCATCTCCTTATTCTGCCTCCAAAAATCTATCACCTCATATTTCTTTGTATTAAATTTCATCCAAAGTTTATCTGTCCAATCTACTAAACTGTCTATATCCTCCTGAAATCTCTTCACTGTTCACCATACTCCCCATTTTTGTACCCTCTTCAAATGTTGACATTGTGCTCCTTATACCCAAGTTCAGATCATTTAGATATATTCAGAAAAGCAAAGGTCCCGACACTGACACTAAGTCTGAGTCTAACCAGGCGCCAAGTCTGAAAGACAACCATTATCATTATTCTATTTTCTAGCCTTCAGTCAACTTCCTATCCATGTTGCCAAATTTCCTTTAATAAGCCTCCTATATGGCACCTTAGCAAATACCTTTTGAACATCCGTTGACACAGCATCCACTGCATTTCCTTTTTCAATACAGTTCATTATTTCCTTAGGAAACTCTATTAAATTTGTCAGACATGACTTGTCTTTTACAAATCTGTGCTGGCTGTGCTTAATTAATCCATGTACTATAGCTTCCAGAAGCTTACCCACTACCTGTATTACATTGATTGGCCTATAGTTACCCATTTATCTTTTTCTTTCTTCTTGAAAAGAGATGTTTTTTGGTGACCTTCCAATCCTCTGGCACAACCTCCATATCTAAGAGTGTTTGAACAATTGTGGCCAGAGCATCTGTTATTTTCTCTCTGACCTCCCTTAGCATTCTAGGATGCATTGCCATCAGGGCCCAGTACCTTTTCCACTTTAAGTTCCATGAACCTTTTAGTACTATTGCTAATCTAATGTTATGCTATCTAATTGTTTCACCCCTTCTTCTTGTACCTCTTCATTCCCACTAACACATTCTTCTGTAAAACCCAAGGCTAAATAGCAAAGTACTCATTTAGTATCTCTGCAATTCCAACATCCTCCTTCTTCATCTCTAATCACCCCCACCCTTTCTTAAACTATTCTTTTACTTTTTATTTATTTTTACAAAATTCTTTACTATTTCTATTGATGTTGCCTGCAATTCTTTCTTCATACCCTCTCTTCGCCTTTCTATGTTTGTGCTTCCTCTCTGTATTTTCCATACTCTGCTTGATTTTCTTCCAAGTAGAGTAACAGTTCCCTTATTATTCTTTAACTCTAACCATGCGGATTCATCCTAATATTCTAGTGCTTTAATGGAATCTCTAATTAACATTACCACCCTATTCCTTTCTTCAAAGGCCACAAAGGCCTATCTCTAATTGTAGTGATACACCTTCTTTAATAGCAGTTACTTTTATAACTGAGTAGCTTGCAAGGGTCAACTGCATAGTGTGGGACTGAAGTCACATGTAGACCAGATCAGGTAATGGTGACAGGTTCCAATCCCTGAAGAACATTAGTGAACCAATTTGGTTTTTATGGCAAATTGGTAGATTTCAACCAGATTTATTGAACTCAATTTCAGAACTTACCATGATGGAGTTTGAATTCACAACCTCTGATTGCAAGGCCAATACCATAACACTGTATTATTGTACCCAATTCCTACTTTATCCCTGTTGAATATTTTGTAAAAAGTAATGCTTATCTCCCAGTCCTGTCCTAGCCTAAGTAATGTCTCCCCTAATTGTTTTATATCATACTACCATAGCAATAATTGACTCCAACTCATCAATTTTACTCAGAATAAACTTTGTGCATTTATGTGCATGCAATAAACTTGAATAATATCGGTAAAAGATCTGCACTAATGGGCAACGAATAAAATACTGGATGAAACTTGACCAGTAAAGTTTGTCACTGGTCTAATTTTTGCACATTTTATCCTAAAAATGTATCATATAAAATTATTACCTGAAATCAAATGTATCTTAGAGCAGACAGACATTGTGCTGTGAATTGAAAGACAACGGGGGCAAAATGGACAGTAACAGATCAGCCACCCATTAGACATTCCGCCCAATTTTTCTTTCCATTGGCTTCAATGGAAGCAGGGTGTATAACGGGTGGCCAATTGGCCGGAGTTGAATTTCAACCCCAAACAATCTTCAGTAAAATGTCATTATATTTACCAGACAGTGAAAGAGTTACGGATTAATTTGGTGCAAAAAATGCATGGTAAAAGAGTTGAGGGAATGGAGAACAATAATAATTTTAGTTTACTTATCATTAGCAGTATACTCAATAAAGACACAAGTGAGTACGATTTTAGTTTTTGCAACACTTACGTACATCCTGATAGCATACATTCGCACTTCTGCGAATGGAACAAAATCTCACACTGTTCATTGCTCATTATAGGTACTAGATATAATGAATGCAATGTTGACTCAAATAAACTTGACACCTCCTTTTATCTATAAATATAGATTAAATTAAATATACCAAGTCTAATAGCAATGTATTGTGCACTCAGCAGTGTTGAATATAGTATTTAAAGAATAAACTTGTTAAAGAGGTCCTGATTTTTGTATCTGGAAGAGAGAATAGTCATGCAATCTTTTCATTGTGACGACATCAAGTCCACTCAAAGCACTGACATTTTTTAAAATCGACAATGTGTTTCAACATGAGTTACACCATCTATTTGCAGCGTTTGGTAAATACAGAATAAAGTTTAAACAAACTTCTTTTTAAAACATGAAGCCAATGCTTTTTTAACCCGTCATTGCCAAGGTTGTGAAAAGAAAGAAAAAAATGAGAACTTGTGAAATTCATGAAAGCCGCAATTAAATGCCACTAAATCCTTTCTCCAATTATAAACTTTCAATACAATGTAAATCACAACTATCAGCCCTAGGCTGTGTAGTCATTGGTTGAGCAGAAGGAAAACTTGGAAATATTTTGAAACTATTCTATTATTACTTCTTGCTATCATAAAGCTTGAACAATATACAGGGAGGGCTCCTAATCCAGAAAACTGGATGAAATGAAGACCGAAAATGTTAATGATTTATACTGCAGAGTGGTAATTGTTTTTTTTTGTAATTCACTATTCCAAATAATTTTGTAGTTTGATCAAAACTCATGATCTATGAGTTTTATAATTTAGGATCTTGCAATTTAGAAGACCTCAGGTCATATAGCACTACTTAAAATTATTTATGAACAACATAATGAGCACAGAAATCACTGTAAACTTTTTTATGATCTACACTAATGTATAAAACCTATTGTATATGAATAATTAAATACCCAGTATATATTATAAATAACACCTGAAGCCTTTCAATCAATCAGATTGTTTCACCCACTGAATAATGCCTCATCATAGCTGAGTCAGCGTAACACTGAAACTAGAGCTTGTGGCCTATTTCCTTACTTTGCTCTTGTATTTATTTATGTTATCCTTGCATATGCTTAAACAGCCTATAAAATAGAGATAACTTCCAATCCAAATTAAAAATCCAAACTGATCAGAACTTGGACAAGTCAGATTAATCTGAATAACATTTTCTGGTTCAAATTTGATTTCACTCCAGTTCTGTGTTAACCAGATTATTGCAGTATGAATTGGGTGCCCAAGAATTGTAAGTATCCGAGTCGAGTTTAGTTAATTCTGAGTAAATATATCACTTGCTATGCTTGATTTAATAGTTAAATGTCATAAACGATGGAGACCAAAGCCAGGGCTTGAACCAGAACCACTCGGCTCTAGAGCTTGTCACAGCATTAATTCAGACATGGATGTCAGAACTGAATGCCAGAGGAGAGGTGAGAGTAATTGCCCTCAACATCAAGGTAGCATTCGACTGAGAATGGCACTAAGGAATCCTAGCAAAACTGAGGTCAAGAGGAAAACTCTCCAGTGGCTGGAGTCATACCTGACTCACAAGAAGATGGTCATGGTTGCAGCCCCAGGACATCACTGTAGGAATTCCTTAGGGAAGTATCCTTCGCCTAACCATCTTCAGCTACTTCATCAATGACCTTCTCGCATTATAAGGTCAGGGCTGTTTGCTGACAATTCTACAGTATTCAGCTCCATTTACAATTCCTTTGATAATGAAGCAGCCCATGCCAGCCTACAGCAGGATCTGGGCACCATCCAGGCTCGGGCTGAAAAATAGCAACTAATATTTGCACCACATAAGTGTCAGGTAATGACCATCTCCACCAAGAAAAAGCTCAACTGCCTCTCCCTTACAGTGGGACAGGCTGGATGAACCAAAGGGTCTTTTCCTGTCCGATATTGTTCGTATGTACCTACAACAATACAAAAATCACCAAATCTCTGCACACTCTGCAATGAGTGGCTCATCTCCTGAAATTTCAAAGCCTCTCCACTATCTACAAAGCTCAAGTCAAGAGTGTGATGGAATACTCACCACCTGCCTGGATGGGTACAGGTGCAACAACACGTAGGGAGCTCGACACAATCCGGAACACAGCAGGACACACTATTTGATCGGCACCACTGCCACTGGACTCGATATTTAGCCCTCCGCCCTCAGCACACTGTGGCTGCAGAATGTGCTACTTACACTATGGGCTCGATTTTCGCGTCGGGTTTCCTGCGGGTTTCCAGCGGGGGGGCCCCGAAAATCCCGATATCCAGTCACGTGACCAGATCGCGCCGAGATCCCGGCCACTTCCGGGTGCCGCGCTGACGTGCGGGGCTGCGTGCGCGGCCCCGCTGGTGGGAATCCCGCAGGCAATTAAAGCCAGCGGGGTTCCACTTGAGTGTACTTACCTTGCTTGTTGAGGTCATTAAATGAGCTGAAGCAGCTGTCAAAACAGGCAGTGTGGGATTTTAGCTTCAAGGCAGTGTGTTTCACACACTGGGGGAAACAGTCTCCCTTCAACCGGTCGTGTTCCAGCCAGCAGCCTGTGGCAGCTGCCAAGGTGCACTCCACAGCGGGTGGGAGAGCCCTCACCCACGCAGGAGGCCACCGCGTCACTTAGGGCAACCCCTGCCCTCCACCACCCCCCGCCAAGCCAGAGGACAGACCGACGTGAAACCGCAGCCCTAGTGCGAGGAACCACCTACCTACCCTGCACAACCCCTCAGACCAACACCTGCCAGATGGGTGGTGCGTTGACATCCTCGGAGGACGAACAGCATGACCAGCCCCAGCAGCCTCGCAGTCCACGCCGTCCGCCTCGGAGACGTGGAGCCCCCCAACACGGTGCTGTGGCACACCCACCTGCACAGCAGGAGGGAGGGCAACCGCAGAGAGAGATGCGTCGCAGGAGGCACTACCCTCCACACAGGGTGTACAGACCGAGGCTCAGCTTCATGGACCTCTCCGAGGAGCAGTGCATACGTCGGCTCAGAGTCAATCGCCAGGTAGTCGCCGACATCTGCAGCCTCCTTAACAACGAGCTGCTCCCTGCTGGACCAAGCAGCATCTTCTTACCTGTCGCCGTCAAAGTCACCACTGCCCTCAACTTCTTCACATCCGGATCCTTCCAGGGTGCCACCGGGGACATCACCGGGGTCTGTCAGTCGTCTGCACACAAGTGCATAAGGCAGGTCACCGATGGGTTGTTCCGCAGGGCCTCGCACTACATCAACTTCGCCATGGACGAGCGCAGCCAGATGGAGAGGGCGGTTGGATTCCATGCCATGGCCGGCTTCCCACGGGTACAGGGTGTAATCGACTGCACCCACATCGCAATACGGGCACCTCCGCATGAGCCAGGGCTGTTCATCAACAGGAAGGGGTATCACTCCATGAACGCCCAGCTCATCTGTGACCACCGCCAGAGATTCCTACACATGTGCGCCAGATACCCCGGCAGCTGCCACGATGCCTTCGTCCTCAGGGAGTCCACCGTCCCGCCCATCCTCCAGGCACCCAACGCCGGCAACGGCTGGCTCCTCGGCGACAAGGGGTATCCCCTACACACGTGGCTCATGACGCCTCTGAGGAACCCCATCACCGAGCCGGAGCGTTGGTACAATGACAGCCACACTGCTACCAGGTCTACAATTGAGCAGACCATAGGGCTGCTCAAGATGCGCTTCAGGTGCCTCGATCGTTCTGGGGGAGCGCTGCAATACACACCATTCGAGTGGGACGAATCATAGTTGTCTGCTGTGCCCTGCATAACATGGCACTACAGAGAGGGGTGCCGCTGGAGGAGGCCCAATCCACACCCGCCACCCACATTGAGGACGGCGATGAGGAGGAGGAGGAGGAGGAGGAGGAGGAGGAGGACGCGGACGCGCCAGAGGATGGTGGACGACCCATGCGCCGAACCACGACTCACCGGGATGGTCGCCGGGCCAGGGAGGCACTCATACGTCAACGGTTCTCCTAGAGTCAGACACTGCGAGGCGCTCGCATCTCCTCACCTGCACATGCGAGGGGCCATACCAGCCCCCTCCACTGAAGACTGTTGCCAGTACTCCTGCACCCACAGCAGTGTGCCCAATGGGCGGCAGCAGGTGTTCGCCGTCATGATGGCCTGCACGGAACGCACCTATTGCACAGGCCGCGGAAGAATGGACGAGAGGTGGCAGGAGTGGTGAGAATAGACTATTTAATATGTACAATGTGAGATAATATAAACAAAAAGTACAAATTAATAGACACCCTGGTGCATTCCCTTAGTGCTTATATATTCTTTTGCGGGTACCCCTACGTGGTGCTACCCCTGTGGCTCCAGCAGAGGTAGTGGCAGGTTGCTCCTGTTCTCGCCCTGACCGGGTAGATGCTTTTGGCGGACGGCCCCTGGGTTTCGGTGCCCGTGAGGGCACCTCCACAGACTGCTCCTCCTGCACCGGGGCAGGGGCAGACTCGGCCACCTGGAGAGGAGGCACCATTGCGGGTACTGGTTGAGAGGGGGGCAACGGGTGGGACGTGGGGGCGCCTTGAGAAGCGTCCCCGCTTCCATGTCCCCGGTCACCATCATCCCTCTCGTGGCCTTGGCCCACATCACCCCTTCCACCCTGCTGGACGGCAGTTTGGATGGCATGTGTGAGGCCTTGCAAGGCCACCCCTAGTGTATCCCTCAGCCTGTTGATGGCGGTGGAATGTTGCTCACCCTGAATCCGTACAGCCGTTGTCAGGGCCTGCACAGACTCGATGTGGAGCTGTGCGTGACGCTCGAGGGAGGCCAGCCTGTCCTCCACCGCAGACAGTCCCGCACCTACCCGCGACACTGTGTCGCCGGTACCCTCCTGTGCCTGCGCCACCAATGCCCGCATGCAGGAGTTGGACTCCTCCATCGCCTGCGCAATTGTGGACAATGCGCGCGGCACCTCTGCCAGTACCTCGGCAATTAGCTGGTGCCCCTCGACGACTCTCCTTTTCACTGGTGGCCCCCTGGGTTCAGCATCTGGGTCCGGCTGAGCAGAGCCTGGAGATGAGTGCTCCCTCCGTCGCGGACCCTCCGCAGCTGCCCCTGCCACCAGGGTCTGCTCATGCTCACTCGTGCGCGGTGAATCACCAAGTGCTACCCCAACTAGTTGGCGAGGGGGACCCACCGAGGTGCGTGTCTCTGCGCTGGTGGATGGTTGGCTCTGATGTGACGATGCACCCTCAGAGACCGCCATGTCCTCTGAGGAATCGCCCTCCATGCTCGCTTGACCCAAAGACGGACCTGCAAGAGAACAGAGGGCACTATGAGGCATGTGCACCAACTTTACGGTGCGCCTGATGGCAGGTGATGATACGGTAACTCGCGATCATGGGTGTTGAGTGTCAGCTTTGCCTTACCGGCCGTTTCTGCAGCAACAGACTCGCCATCAGCCACCGACAGGCAATGTCGCGTGCGGGCGAGGTCGAGCGCCTCCACCTCGGCGTCGGTGAGCTCTACCACTTGCGGCGGGCCACCTCCGGTGCGTGCCCTTTCCCGATTGTTCTTGCTCCTCTTCTCCTGTCAAGGCAAAACACAGATGTGTGAGTGGGTGCGTATTGCATAGTGAGACGCATCGAGCATCGGTGTGGGTGGGTTGAGCGTGGCGCAGATGGATGGGAGGATGCGTGTGCCACATGCCCATCCCATTGCATAGGGATTGGGTGTGTGGTAGTGTTCGGGTGGGGTCAGGGACGGTGGGTACTTGCGGGCATGGCGAGGATGGTGAGTGAGTGGCTGTGAGGATTGCTGCGGGAGCGCTGTGGTGGCTCTGCAGGAGGGGTTGTGATCTGTTTGGCGTGATGGTGGGGACGGGTTGTGGGAGGGTGCGTTGGTGTACTCAATTTGCCAGACCTAGTGAAGTCATTGAAGCGCTTGCGGCACTGCTCCCATGTCCTTGGGGTGTTGCCCCTGCTGCTGACCTCCGCCGCCACCTCTGCCCATGCCTTCCTGGTGGCGGCGGCAGGGCACTTGCGTCCATCCGCGGGGAAGAGCGTGTCCCTCCTCCTCCTCACGCCCTCCAGCATCAGCTGCAGCGCAAGGTCTGAAAAACGTGGCGCAGCCTTTCCCCTCGGGTGAGCCATCATCACCAGCCTACTGATTGCAGCAGGAGGGGCTTTGGGAGACTGCCCCTTTAAGTGGAGCTCCTACATCGCGTCGACGGTACTGCGCATGCGCAGCCGGCCGGCACACAGCTGGGGAGCGGAGAACCCGGAAGCAGGGCTTAATCAGTTCAATTATCCCGCCATCGCGCGGGGGACGCACGCAATTAGCCGTCCGCGTTTTCCACGCTCCCGGAGGACCACCCGCTGGGAACCCGCAGGCCTGCTAAAATCGAGCCCTATAAGTCAAATATGGATTGTTTCTGTAGGTGTCAGCTGTGGCTCAGTGGTAGCACTATTGTCTCTGAGTCAGAAGGCTGTGGGTTTAAGCACCACACCAGAGACTTGAACACATAGTCTAGTGCTGACACTTCAGTGTAGTACTGAGGGAACACTGCACTGTCACAGGTGCTGTCTTTCAGATGCGAGGTTAAACTGGGGCCCCATTTGCCCTCTCAGCTGGATGTAAAAGATCCCACTATTCAGAGCAGAGGAGTTCCCCCAGTGTCATGGCCAACATTTATCCCTCAACCAACACCTAAAAACAGATGATCTGGTCATTTATTTCATTGCTGTTTGTGGGACCATACTGTACATAAATTGGCTGTTGTGTTTCCTACATTTTTTTTTATTCGTTCATGGGATGTGGGCATTTCTGGCAAAGCCAGCATTTATTGCCCATAAATAAATGCTGGCCTTGCCAGCGACGCCCACATCCCATGAACGAATTTTTTAAAATTGCAACAATGACTACATATCAAAAGTACTTTATTGGCTGTAAAGTGCTTCGGGATATCCTGAAAGTCATGAAATAAATGCAGCTTTTTTTCTTTCTTTCTGGATGGCAAATAATTGTGTGTGCAGGTACTCAATAACACTTTTGTTCAAGATACATATTGACAAGATCAAATATTCCTAGTAATTAGGTATAACAACTTACATTGTGAAGACTATTAGGGCAGCTGAGGAAAAGGTAAAGGGATTTGGGAAGAGGATTTCAGAGTACAGAACTGCAATGCCTAATTGTGGAGCGGAAGAAGAAAAAGACTGCACGGTTACCCAGATTCAGAAGAGCAGAAGATGCAAGCTGGACCTAGAATGGAAGAAGTTACAGAGAGCTTGGTAACCAGGGATTTGTTAATGAGGATGAGAATTTTGACTTCAATATACAATGGGATGGAGAGCCAGCAGAGGTCACTAAAATCACTGTTCAGCTTTGCATTTTTCAGAAGAAGTATTCTAAAGAGGCAAGGTGATCATGCCAAAGGATGAGTGCTGACGCATGTTGGCATAAAGTAGAGGAATGCGAGATCATCCTCGCAGTCTACATTTTTAATGTTAAACTTTGAGGAGGTGCCAAGCAAACAGCAAACATCTCCAAACAAAAAAGAAATAAAGAGAGACTGGCATTTATGTAGTGCCTTATCACATCCTCGAGTGATTCAAAAGCACTTCACAGCCAATGAATTACTTTTAAAGTGTAGTCACTATTATTTTGTAGACAACCATGGTAGCCTATTTGCACACAGCAGGTTTCCACAAACAGTAGAGATTAATGACTAGCTCATTTGTTTTGTTTGGGAACGGCTCTTGGCTCAGTGGTAGCATTCCTCCCTCTGAGTCGGAAAGTTATGGGTTTGAGCCCCACTCCAGGCAACCCTGGCAAGCAGACAAGTGTTCCAGTCTTTGAATATTGGGTTGGGTTGACATCCAGTGGAGTACTCGCGTCTGATGGGAGCAGAATTGTGACCCTCTCAATTGCAGGTAACTTTAAAAGAGAGTAAAAAGGCCTTGATTTTATGTTTTTAATCTAATCAAATAAAGCAACCCCAAATGCAGCCCCTCCTCACCTCTATTATTGTTAGCTGTCCTGAACAAAATATTGAAGCATGCAGCTGACCCAACTAAGTCAAAATAGTTTTATTCTACCTAACGCTAATTCAAAATACCATACCAGTATGAGGTCTAGGGTATAAATCCATCCCTCTCAGAAATGGTTTCTTTCATTTTCCCTGACTCATAGTTTCCTAAGGTAGGATTCTTCAGACACTGCTCCTTTGGATGGATTCCCTCGATCCAGTGCTTTCTCAGACAATTAATATTTTATGATATTAAACTGATTATTCACTGACTACCAGCTGCTTTTATTCTTTGCTGGAATTCAGTGAGAGAACATGTGCAAGTGTAAACAATTTTGCAATTCAGGTCTTTACACATCATTAGTAGACATCTTTTGGTCTGCTCAGTAAATGTGGCCCTTCAAATCACCAGAGAACTCTTTAGAATGGCACTAATATCTTAATGACATCCTATATGAATTTTGTTATTAATAATATCTGTATTTACATATTGTCTTTTTCATGTTGAGATGTTTCAAAGCACAATGCACAATGAATTACTGTTAAAGTGCAGTAAATGTTAAATTGGCAAAGTCAGCAACCATTCTGCACCAACAACTTACACCGTCAAGCCCAGGTAAAGTGTATTAGAGATCATTTTAACATTCATATGACTTAGTGGGTAAATGCATGACCTGGCATGGTACTGACCCAGACAGACCAGAAGGTCCCAGTTTTGATCCCCAGTACAACTGACTTCAAAACTTCTGGTCTAGGATAAGGAAAAAATCAGTCAGTATTCCAGACCCTAATGGCTGCTCCATGATTCTTATTGGAAAATGCATGCTTCTGGCAACGACAGGAATTGTCTTTTCTTTTAAATTGTTGTCACCTCCAAAATAGATGGTGCGGCAGGGAAGCAGAAGAAAGGGGAGTCAAAATTTAAAGTTAAATAAAATAACAATGTGATTTGAATAGAAGTAATAGGGTTACAAGTCATGGAGTCAATCTTTTATAGATTGCAATATTGTTGTAAAAACACAATGCCCAAAAGAAAGACTGAACAAACATATTGGGCTCAATTTTCCTGGGAAATTTCAGGCACTTTGGGGGCAGGGGGGCTCTGAAAATCGGGGAAATCCCGTTAGGGTTCGGAAGCCGGCTCCAACCCGCCGACTTCCGAGTTCCCCACGGACGCACTTGCGTGCACGCGGGCATCCTGAATCCGGAAGTCCCGCCGACAATTAAAGCCAGCAGGATGATAGTTAAAGAACCAAATATACCTCAGTGAGGTACTTAAGGCACTTTATACTTGTGACATATTAGGTAGATAGAACGATTTTTAACTTACCTGGGCGGCTTTCCCACGGCTTCTGATTCACGCCTGGTGGTGAAACCAGGTGTGAAGGGCCGGATCAAGCAAAAAGAAATGAAATAAATTAAATAAAAAACCATTGCACGAAGTTAAAACACAAAATCAACCAACCTTTCCATCCTGCTCCGATGTCCGATGTGTCTCTCTCGGATCTCCTCCTCTTCACCCCACCAATCTCCCCCTCTTCACCCCCCAATTTCCCCCACTGAACCCCCCCCCCGATCTCCCCCTCTCCCCCCCCCCAATCACTCCCCTCCCCCCCGATCTCCCGCTCTCCCCCCCCAACCCCGATCTCCCCCCTCCCCCCCGATCTTCCCCTCTCCCCCCCACCCTGATCTTCCATTCCAGTGCCGGATGACGTCTGGCTCTCTCTCTTTCTCTTTCCCCCCCTCGCGTTGCAGCTGCTGGGCGCGAAACTCGGAGAGCACGTTAATCACCATCAATTACGATGTGATCGCGTCGGAAACATTAAGTTTTGTTTATTCGGGTTTGCCACGTTCACCCCCCCGCTGCCAACCCGCCACCATTTCAAAATTAAGCCCATTAACTTGCATTTATATAGCACCTTTTACATCCTTAGGACATCTCATTGTGCCAGATTTCGCTATTGCAGGGCATTTAACACTGTCTGTTATTTGTTAGACTTGCCCCTACACCCTTCAGCTCAAAACATTTTTGCCATCTAAGTGGCTGAAATTGTGAGCTGATAACGGGCTGATAGTAAGGGAAACAGGGCATCTGGGACCTGAGTGAACAGGGCAAGCAACAGGGTTTCTCCTTAGCCAATGTGATTTAAGGATTGAGAAATAAACAGTGGAAGGTTTGAGAAGGAGGGTGAATTAAAAGAGATGATTTCAATGTCGAATCAGGTACAGAAAGAAAATTAAAGAGAGGGAAAGAAAGATTGGATTAAGAGAGAGAGAAAAAAAAAGATACAGAAAGGAAAAGTAAAAAAAAATTAATTTAAAATTTGACATTTTTAAAATCTCCAATAACAATTAAAATCTGAAGAATTGAGACTCCCCACTTGTACTAGTTAATTTTCAGTGCCAAAGAGATTGATTGGCAGTAATGAACACTTAGCACATCATTAAAAGGGTACTTAGTCTGAAATGACTTAACTTTCTGTGGCGAGTTTAGTTCCTATCTACTGTACAAATACAGCAACTTCATGCCATTCAATGCATTTCAATGGTGAGGCAGACAGCGCGATGCTGTTTACAGAAAGCTAATGGTTGAGTGGCGCAACTTGGACAGCATCTTTTGGATATTTGAGTTTATTTGAGATCTGCCCCTCGCCTGAAATTGCTGTACTATTCACACATAAATAATGGCATTAGCCTCACAGTTATTTTGACAGCAAAATCTGTCCCAAGGTATTCTACAGCCAGTGGATTATCTTTTGGCCTGCAGTCACTGATGTTATATCAGCATACATGGCAGACAATTTGTGCACAGCAAGATCCCACAAATAGAAAATGAAGAAATGACTGCAATTTTTTTTTGATCGTATTCGTTGAAGGGGGATTGTTGGCCAGGACACTAATGGAACACCCCTCCTCTTCTTTGCATAGTGCCATGGGATCTTTTATGTCCATTTGAGTAGGCAAATGGGATCTCGGTTTAATTGGTCAAACTATTAACTTTGTCAGTGGCGTAAAACGGGTGATAGCAGATCAGCTGCCCGCTATACTCCCCAACCGATTTTTCATTGACGTCAATGTGTGTATAACAGGTCGCCAGCTCATTATCGCGCATTTTACACCCCCACCGAAGTTGAAAGATCCGGTGAATGTTTCTTCCAAAAGTTAGCACCACTGACAATGCAACTTGCCCCTTCGTACAGCACTGAAATGTTAGTCTTGATTATGTGCTTCAGTCAGTTATGGGGCTTGAACACGCAACCTTTTTGACACACAGGCAAGAGTACACCGACTGAGCCAAACTGACACTGTAGTAATTATCATCCATTGTGGAATGCAAGAGATTTCTCCACCAACTGTACTTCAACATCCACATGGTAAAGAAGGTTCTCTGGAAGTCCTCAATTTTAAATTATGGAAATTGCCAACCGTCTTATTCTACCTATTAATTCATTTAGTGCTCAATTGTTCAAATCGAATGTGTAAGGCAGTAAGGATAGTGTTGGCAATGAAGTGAATACTATATCGGGCTCAGTTTTAAAATTGGGGGCACGGGGGCAAAGAAACACGTGATTTTTTGGAGCGTGCAGGATTCTGGCTCCAACGCGCTGAAGAATGCACACAACCCAGAACCCGGAAATTTGCCTGTGGGCTGACAATTAAAGGAGCAAATGTATCTTTTTGAGGTACTTAAGGTCTTAAGGTAGTTTATTTTTTGTGTGGTGGGTAGTAAAAAAGATTTTAACCTTACCTGGGCGGCTTTCCCACGGCTTCCAATTCTGAAACCAGACGGGAAGGGCCAGATTAGTGAAAACTAAACTAAATAAATTAAATAAAATTTAATTTCCCGTTAAATAAATAAACAATTTCACCTGCACCCCCCCGCCCCGATGTCTAATGTCTCTCCGATGTCTGATGTCTTCCCCGCCCCCTCTGATGTCTGATGTCACCTGCACCCCCCCCCCAATGTCCGGTGTCACCTACATCCCCCCACTTTGATGTCCGATGTCACCTGCACCCCCCCCCCCTACCCCGATGTCCGATGTCTCCCCCCCCTCCGATTTTTGTCTCCCCCCCCAACCCATTCTCTCCCCTAATGGCCGATGAGGTCTCTCTCTCTCTCTTCCCCCCCCTCTACCCCCCGGATGTGCACCTCCTGTCAGCAGCCAGCCTATCAATCAGCCTGTTTGGTGCCTGGAAATCACCTCCCTTGGATACATCCTGCCGGCATATTAAAATTGTGTCCATTGTGTCTTCTGAGCATCCCATGCAAACTTACTAAGATGCTATCTGATAATTATGTTAAATAGTACAAGAATTATTAAAAGTTTTACAGCAAGTTATTATACCTCAAATACAAATTTCTTTACTATTATGTACATTTTGTTACTTAAATAAGCACATATACAGGGCAACATATGTAAACTACAAAATTAAATCACATGCACAATAATTATCCAAGTTCCAATTACACCAATTGCCTCATTAACCAAATGGATTGTTTTGTCCTGGTGTGATGGAGGCCATTAAGCAGGATGTTTACAAGAAGGGTACTTGATTGCCTGTTGCATTAATTTAACCCCAATAAATTGCTGCTGTTTTATTCAGCCCTGTCTAGCTCTTCATTTGAACTTATTAAGGAGTAGGCTGCTCAATGCATGTCAGGCTAATGATATCATCAGCACCCACAACAGATCGGGCTACAAAAAAGATGTATATTGTTCAAGCTACAGATAATGTGATCCAGTTAAAAGGCATGGAGGCTAGGTCTACAAAGGTCATTTAAGTAGTATGATGTGGGGCCTTTCCTTCCTGTACATGGATTAATCAAAAGAATTGAGAAATAGAGATAGGACATTTGTTCAAATTTATAATGTAATATATACATGAAAGCTGTAGAATTTTCTTTTTATAATAACACATTCAGCAATATATTTAGAATACCACATAAAGGGCAAGAAATATTTAATGCAATTTGCAACTAAACCATTAATTTTAAATATAAGAATCGCTGTGTTCGAATATTGATTTCTTTTCTGTGCTATAGGTCCCAAGATACTTGGCCAAGAATATAAGTATTTCCATGGCAACCACAAAACTCGAGTTGCCACATCAGTTCAAATCAGAAAATGTCAGTAAAGCTCTGTAATTTTCCACACAGATACAAATGCTCAATATATTATAAGGATTGATGTTTCTTTTTAAGACATTTGAAGTATTTAAGCTTTGTAGACTTTCTGTCAAGGCTACAGAAATCTCTTTGTAATGATAAGTATGTAACAGTAAGAGGACATACAGACAATGATCTGACTTCATAATTTACAATGAATATTTAGCATACTATACAGGAGTATGACTTCTGTGTTAATCCATTTAAAATAAATAAATATGACTTAGTTTACATTCCTCAATTTTGGCCTCTTGTGCATTGCCCCCTCCCGCCCATCATTGGCCGTTGTGCCTTCAGACATCTAGGCCCTATGCTCTGGAACTCCCACCTAAACCTCTCCACCTCCCTCTCCTCCTTTAAGACCCTCCTTAAAACTCAACTCTTCAATCAAACTTTTAGTCACCCTTCTTTGACTCTGCATCCATTTTAGGCTGAACACACTTCTGTGACATTTTTCTAAGTTGAAGGTGCTATATTATTGATGTTGATTAACATCAGTGAAACTAAATGTATAAAAGCACAGAAGTGGGAAATAGAAACAATTTGTATTTGTCTTTTTCTATTGAATTTCTTAAGAACAGCTAAAGATTTTTTCTTTGTGACAAAAAGTATTTACATTATTTGGTCAAAACTTCACCAATATAATACTTCAGTAAAAAGCTAAGTTTTATTGGCTATAATAATTTCTCGCTTAAAATTTTGTGATGAATTTAATGTATCTCCTATTCAAATGGTGATTTTTCCTTTGCTAAACATTCACCTCTTTTCCTAAAAGCTCAGTGCTTCACTGTGCCAAATTTCAAAAGGAATTGTAGGTTAAAATCCTTAAGGTGTGATGTACGACTGAGATGGGTGCAATAAAAATAATTGAATCAGGAAGTAGGTGGCACAGTGGGTTAGAAAATAGTTGTAAAGTTCTGCAATTCACCTCTGGAATTTTTGTTCTGACTACCTACAAGCATTTGAGATGACAGTTTTTTTGTACTGAAAAGTCTCGAGGGCTACAAATGAGAGGAATTCTGGCAAATTTGATCTTGTCCTGAATGGATGAAAGTTTACTGCACAAAACTTTCTCGGGCTGCTCAAGATAATCTAAATATGGAGAAAAATAATCATTCTTCGATGTAAATCTGACGTGGGCTAAAATATGGAGGAAAAATGCATTCCTCAACGAGATTTTTAGGGGCTTTGCATCTTATGTTGTTTTGTAATTTGTCTCGCACCTGTAAGTGTGTCTCTCATATTCTGATGATATTTTCCAATTCTAACAACAACTTGCATTTATATAGCACCTTTAACGTAGTAAAATGTCCCAAGATGCTTCACAGGAGCGTTTTCAAACAAAATTTGACACTGAGCCACATAAGGAGATATTAGGACAGGTGACCAAAAGCTTGATCAAAGAGGTAGGTTTTAAGGAGCATCTTAAAGGAGGAGAGAGAGGTGGAGAGGTTTAGGAAGGGAATTCAAGAGCTTAGGGCCTAGGCAGCTGAAGGCACGGCCGCCAATGGTGGAGTGATTCAAATTGGTTTTGTATAAGAGGCCAGAGTTGGAGAAGTGCAGAGATCTCGGAGGGTTGTAGGGTTGGAGGAGGTTACAGAGATAGGGAGGGGTGAGGCTATGAAGAGATTTGAAAACAAGGATGAGAATTTTAAAATAATGGTGCCGGACTTGGTGCACGTTAAGATACGGGCAGCAGAGTTTAGGATCAGCTGAATTTTATGGAGGGTGGAAGATGGGAGGCCGGCCAGGAGAGCATTGGAATAATCAAGTCTAGAGGTAACAAAGGCATGGATGAGGGTTTCAGCAGCAGATTCTAAGGACGAGAAGCCTGGTTCATCTCCACAGGCAACATCAATGCTGCTCCTTATAGAGTTGTTAGGGGTTATTGCAGACGGTGCAGGTAGATGTTCTGGCTGATTGTTACATCTAGCAAGCTGGCTGAGATCAGCAACCCAAAATATGCCGGACACTATTAATTGGAGGAGGCTTTCATCCCATTGGTCTGGACTGGTCTCAACCTAGAGCCTCGGGCTGAAAGGACAGTGTACTGACCTCATTATGTCACCCCTTCTCCACAGTAGGACACAGTTAATAGAAATTCTGATTACATCATAACATTGATAAAATCATCTTGTTTATCACAGTTTGCATTTGTTGCTTAATATTTAATGCATCAAGTATTTCTTAAAATTAGACTTTTTTGACAAAATAATGTAGATAATATGAAACCTCGAATGTGTTGGTTTCTAAGATCGGACTTCCACCCTCACCTAGTGCAAATAAAACTATTGGCACAAACAGATTGTCTACTTTACATTTGTGCCATACCAGCAAGTTTGTTTTGTTTTCTGCTGTAATACATTTAGTTTTGAAGCAATTCTGTGTGAGTCAATCAACTCCCCAATGTTAATAACAACCAGCATATGAATGATGCGTGACCCTTATTTAAATCTGCACTGTATAATTTGCTCTGCTGGAATCCTTCCAAAGTGATAGCTAAAGTAGAAGCGACTGCTGAGAGACACTGTAAAAATTTGTTTTGTGATGTGTAAGTCAATCTCCTAATTAAGGAGGTGGCAAAACTTTAAATAAATATTTTGGCACCCTAAACATAGCACCACTCTATTAAAGAAAGAAGTGAAAAGAAATCGCAAGCAAGATTAATGCAATATCTTAGATCAAAGGAACAGGATATAAGCTCTGGAAGTGATTTACTAATGACTACAGATGGTATAAGGAAAAGACCTAGAGGCCAACTAAATATAAAGCCTCAGAACTGTTAAACTTGGAGGTGGTTGAGGGGGTAGAAGGTATGGTAGTTAGACCAGGCAGCCAAGATAATCAGAACAATGTGGTAACTGAAATATTGCTCTGTTTGACAAAAGCCATGAGTGATAAATTATTTAACTGTGCTTCCATTGCAGTATTCAGATGTAAGTAGTTAATTTTAAAGGCACATCCTTACATATTTTTTTAAAAACAGATAGAACAGATATAATTCACACATGCACCATTTGGTAACATTATTGTTCAGGACAAGGACTACCTCCACTGGTGTTGATCAAATTTTAAACCTAAAAATTCATCAAAATATATTTTCCCTTTTCTCTCTATAGATGGGGTATATGTACCTCTGATATCTAAGATTCGTGGGGTGATTCAGAGTTGTTTACTATCAGATAGGAGATGGTAATAGTTTAGGAAAAGCCATGTGGAGTGATTTTGAACCCCAAGAATGGATGGGTTGGGGCCGGGTGGGAGTTGAAAATAGTTGTTTTTTGGGTTGTGACTGCAATCCAGTTTTATTTCCGAGTTCAACGTTGGCGCAGAAAAGTACAGGCTTTGCATTGGGAATGCAAAGCCCGAAAATTTTGCCGTTGTGGTCCAAAAACACAACTATTTTCAACTCCCACCCGCCCCCAACCCACCCGTTCTTGGGGTTTAAAATCACCCCCATAGAGGTCTATGAAGAATTTGCCCCATGTCTGCTCATTTACTAGGCCATCCTGGCAGATGTCTCTATGGTGCAGGCCATCATTTACAGGTCTGCATATAACCTGTTTTGAGATCAATTCATTTTCTTTACATCAGCCCTAACCTAAAGTGCCACATGTTAATTCTAACAATTCATTTTTTTAAGTATGAAAATAACATTTAGAATAATTAACAATAATTTGGTTTTGTTTCATTACCTAGACTTTAGGTGGTAGCCAACCTACCATGTAAAACATGAGGCTCAACTCTATTGCAGTAAGTGTCTAATCTATCATCTGGAGTATCTCCCCAAGTTCCATCGAGAATGACAACATTGTGAGCACACCACATGCTAGATGGATCTGGAAAATCTCACGTTCACTGCACCTCCAGATGTATCAAAAGACCTGAATTGAACAGATTATAATCCTTTCTACAACAGCTATTCCTGGATTTAGAAGTAGAACCATCAGGCCAGGGTCTCGAGTAGCTGCAATTATCTGTAAGATAAAACAGAGATGGTAAACATCAAAGAGTAAATTTACCTATCGTGTGCTTGCAATTGGGAGCCCTGCTCAAAGAGAATGCATGTCAGAGATAGGGCTACAACACTATAGTGATAGGTCTCCAACCTGCACTCCCTTCATGGGAGTGAAGGATCACTAAATTTACCCTGTAACTTCCTGACAGCTTCCACAGCCTTTTGGGGGAGCGAGTTTCAGGTTTCCACCATCCTTTGTGTGAAAAAGCAAGTCCTGATTTCACTCCTCTAATTTTAAGATTATGCCCTCTTGTTCTGGATTGCCTTACCAGAGGAAATAATTTCTCTGTATCTACCCAGAAAAAGTAGGCTTATAACAAGTGTAAAGTTCATTTTGCAGTAGAGAACCAAGCTAAATACAGAAAGTACAGAGGAGATCTAAAAAAGGGAATAAGAGGGGCAAAGAGAGAATATGAGAATAGATTAGTGGCTAACATAAAAGCAAACCCAAAAATCTTTTGTAATCATATAAATAGTAAAAGGGTAGTCAATGGAAGGGTGGGGACAATTAGTGACCAAAAAAGGAGATCTTCTTGTGGAGGCAGAGGGTATGGCTGAGGTACTAAATGAATACTTAGCATCAGTCTTCACTAGAGAAGAGGATTCTGCCAATGTAGCAGTAGAGGAGGAGGTAGTTGTGATATTGGATAGGATAAAAATAGATAAAGAGGAGGTACTTAAAAGGTTGGCAGTACTCAAAGTGGAAAAGTCACTCGGTCCAGATGGGATGCATTCTAGATATGGGGATAATGCCGGAAGACTGGAGGATTGCAAATGTTACACCACTGTTCAAAAAAGGGGAGAGGGATAAACCTGACAATTAAAGGCCAGTGAGCCTAATATCGGAGATGGGGAAACTTTAAGAGACAATAATCCGGGACAAAATTAATTGGCACTTGGAAAAGTATGGGCTAATAAATGAAAGTCAGCATGGATTTGTTAAAGGAAAATCGTGTTTGACTCACTTGTTTGAGTTTTTTGATGAGGTAACGGAGAGGGTCAATGAGGGTAGTGCGGTTGATGTTGTGCATATGGCCTTTCAAAAGGCATTTAATAAAGTACGACATAATAGACTTGTAAGCAAAATTAAAGCCCATGGGATTAAAGGGACAGTGGCAAAGTGAATACAAAATTGGCTAAGGGACAGAAAGCAGAGAGTAGTGGTGAATAGTTGTTGTACTGGAAGTCAGTATACAGTGGTGTCTTCCAGGGGTTGGTATTAGGACCACTGCTCTTTTTGATATATATTAGCAACCTGGACTTGGGTATAGAGGGTATAATTTCAAAGTTTGCAAATGACACAAGACTCGGGAATGTAGTAAACAATGTGAAGGATGGTAACAGACTTCAGGAGGACCACAGACAAACTGGTGAAATGGGCAGGCACATGGTAGTCGAGATTTGATGCAGAGAAGTGTGAAGTGATATATTTTGGTAGGAAGAATGAGGAGAGGTAATACAAATTAAATGGTACAATTTTAAAGGGAGTGCAGGAACAGAGAGACCTGGGGGTGTACATAGGCAAATCTTTGAAGGTGGCAGGACTAGTTTAGAAGGCTGTTCAAAAAGCATATGGGATCATGGGCTTTATTACTAGAGGCATAGACTACAAAAGCAAGGAAGTTATGCTAAACCTTTATAAAACACTAGTTAGGCCTCAACTAGAGTATTGTGTTCAATTCTGGGCACCATATTTTAGAAAGGATGTCAAGGCCTTAGAGAGGGTGCAGAAGAGATTTACTAGAATGGTACCAGGGATGAGGGACTTCAGTTATGTGAAGAGCCTGGAGAAACTGGGGTTGATCTCCTTAGGGTAGAGAAGATTAAGAGGAGATTTGATAGAGGTGTTCAAAATCAAAAACAGTTTTGATTGAGTAAATAAGGAGAAATTGTTTCCAGTGGCAGAATGGTCGGTAAGCAAAGAACACAGATTTAAGGTGATTGGCAAAAGAACCAGAGGTGACATGAGGAAACATTTTTTTTAAGGCAGAGAGTTGTTATGATCTGGAATGCACTGCCTGAAAGGGTGGTGGAAGCAGATTCAATAATAACTTTCAAAAGGGAATTGGATAAATACTTGAAGGGAAAAAATTTACAGGGCTATGGGGAAAGAGTAGGGGAATGGGACTAATTGGATAGCTCTATCAAAGAGCTGGCACTGGCACAATGGGCCGAATTGCCTCCTTCTGTGCTGTAACCTACTATGATATCCTACCGAAACACATTGTCATTTTAAACACCTCAATTAGATCACTCCTCAACCTTTTAAACTCAAGGGCATACAAGCCAAGTTTATGCAACCAACATAAGTGGAGCCCAACCACATGTCTATGCCCACATATTTTTGGGACCATAATTGGTAGGTTTAAATTGAAAGCTGCAAAGATGTAAATTGATTTTATTGTGATCTGGGGGATGAGGATTGAACATAACAACTAACTTTTGGGACAAAAGTCCAATTTTGTAATATTCCTGTTTCGTGTTCAGGAATGGTTTTGCATTCTTCAAAATGATAACGCATATTTCGGGGTTTAAAAGATTAAGGAAAAGGGACACAGTTCCTGTAAACTGAAGAGGTTTCTGGAAGGCAATGCGATTCCACTGCACAAAGCAATTCCCTATATCTGCCAAAACAATTGAGATAGCAGAAAGATTCTCCAGCTAAATACCTAAAAAGACAGCCATAGTTCATAGAATTACATAGGAATTACAAGCATTTATATAGATTCACTATTACGTCTCATCTTCCAAACTACATTCCTCTTGTCATAAAATCAAGTAAACCATTACCTTTTTTATGGCTTTTTTTACTTGAGGTGGTGCTTTTAATGTCTCGTGAACCTAAACCCCCAAATTCCTTTGCTCTGCCACATCACCCAGCTTTCTCCCTTTCATGAGAACATAAGAAATAGGAGCAGGAGTAGGCGATACGGCCCCTCGAGCCTGCTCCACCATTCAACCAGATCATGTCTGATCTTCGACCTATAGAGCTACAATTTGCTTCCAAGTATAATTATTACTTTTTTCTTAACCAAGATGTACCAGCTCATATTCACTGACTGGTTCAATTTTCCTAAGCTAAAAACATTTTATTTGAGCCAATTTCAAGTTTCAAAAGTTGCATATTTGAATTAGAAAAATGACAGGAATCTAACCATACAGATCTTTCAGAGTTGTCATGGAAACATTTTCACTTGATCATCTTAAATGTAATTAAATAGATCCCATTGAGATTTTACATAAATGATTACAATTGGTTATAAAAGCACAAACTACCATCCTTCCAAATACATTGCCCCTGAGCAGGGGAAAATGTATAAACAAAACACAGCAATTGGAAGGTCACTTGCTCTCAAGCTTATGATACATAAACTGGACTTGATTACCCCATTATTACTCACATATTCTTAATTAATAAGCATCTGTTTCTCATTTTGATTCATGCAGTTTTTTTTACTTCATTTATAACTGGAAATATTTCCTTTTAAAATAAAGTGTTACTTCTTCCTCCACCCAAAAATGGTGTAGATGCTATTTCTGTTATCACCATAACCTGAGATCGCTAGAATTAAAGTGTTAATTGGATAATGCTGCTCTGTGGGTTGAATATCTGGAAAGCACAACAAGAAACAGTTGGTTGTCACACACTCCTGTAAAATTAGTTAATATCTCAGAATATGGAACATATTAATATGCAGATTTATGCTGTTAATACAATTACAAGCGTTATATTTAACTTACAGGCATTCTTGAGCTTTATTATATTGGTTTTCCTTCAGTATAAATGATTGGAACATTCGAAGGGAGACCCTCACGATCCTGTTTTTTACTTGTTGCTTTTCAAGAACTTTATTTCCGTTGCAGCTTTCAAAATGAACCTGTGCTTCTACAATACGTCAGGCAAATGTTTTCACTGACCCAAAGAATGAGCACAACTACATCACAATTTACCGAGGTCCAAACAGTGCCAAACATGTCACCCGTTTTTTTCAGCTTACAAATGAATTTCCACATCCCATCACTGTTACAACAAGAGGCCTCACCCATAGGAACATAGGAACAGGAGTAGGCCATTCAGCCCCTCGTGCCTGCTCCGCCATTTGATAAGATCATGGCAGATCTGTGATCTAACTCCATATACCTGCCTTTGGCCCATATCCCTTAATACCTTTGGTTGCCAAAAAGCTATCTATCTCAGTTTTAATTTAGCAATTGAGCTAGTATCAATTGCCGTTTGCAGAAGAGAGTTCCAAACTTCTACAACCCTTTGTGCGTAGAAATGTTTTCTAATCTCGCTCCTGAAAGGTCTGGCTCTAATTTTTAGACTGTGCCCCCTACTCCTAAAATCCCCAACCAGCGGAAATAGTTTCTCTCTATCCACCCTATCAGTTCCCCTTAATATCTTATAAACTTCGATCAGATCACCCCTTAACCTTCGAAACTCTAGAGAATACCACCCCAATTTGTGTAATCTCTCCTCATAACTTAATCCTTGAAGTCCGGGTATCATTCTAGTAAACCTAAGCTGCACTCCCTCCAAGGCCAATATGTCCTTCCGAAGGTGCGGTGCCCAGAACTGCTCACAGTACGCCAGGTGCGGTCTAACCAGGGTTTTGTATAGCTGCAGCATAACTTCTGCCCCCTTGTGCTCGAGTCCTCTAGATATAAAGGCCAGCATTCCATTTGCCTTCTTGATTATTTTCTGCACCTGTTCATGACACTTCAATGATCTATGTACCTGAACCCCAAAGTCCCTTTGGACATCCACTGTTTTTAACTTTTTACCATTTAGAAAGTACCCTGTTCTATCCTTTTTTGATCCAAAGTGGATGACCTCACATTTGTCTACATTGAATTCCATTTGCCACAGTTTTGCCCATTCACCTAATCTATCAATATCGCTTTGTAATTTTATGTTTTCATCTACACTGCTTACAATACCACCAATCTTTGTGTCATCGGCAAACTTAGATATGAGACTTTCTATGCCTTCATCTAAGTCATTAATAAATATTGTGAATAATTGAGGCCCCAAGACAGATCCCTGCGGGACTCCACTAGTCACATCCTGCCAATGTGAGTACCTACCCATTATCCCTACTCTCTGTCGCCTTTCGCTCAGCCAACTTCCTAACCAAGTCCGTACTTTTCCCTCGATTCCATGAGCTTCTATCTTAGCTAACAGTCTCTTATGTGGGACCTTATTAAATGCCTTCTGGAAGTCCATATAAATAACATCCATTGACATTCCCCTGTCCACTACTTTAGTCACCTCTTCAAAAAATTCAATTAGGTTGGTCAGGCACGACCTACCTTTCACAAATCCATGCTGGCTCTCTCTGATGAACTGAAAATTCTCGAGGTGTTCAGTCACCCTATCCTTAATTATAGACTCCAGCATTTTCCCCACAACAGATGTTAGGCTAACTGGTCTATAATTCCCCGGTTTCCCTCTCTCTCCTTTCTTAAAAAGTGGAGTGACATGTGCAATTTTCCAATCTAGAGGAACAGTTCCTGAATCTAGAGAACTTTGAAAGATTATAGTTAGGGCATCCGCAATGTGCTCACCTACTTCCTTTAAAACCCTGGGATGGAAACCATCTGGTCCTGGGGATTTGTCACTCTTTAGTGCTATTATTTTCTTCATTACTGTTGCTTTACTTATGTTAATTTTATCGAGCCCCTGTCCCCGATTCAATATAAGTTTTCTTGGGATTTCCGGCATGCTATCCTCTTTTTCGACTGTAAATACTGACGCAAAGTAATTGTTCAACATGTCCGCCATTTCCCCATTGTCAATGACAATATCCCCACTTTCAGTTTTTAAGGGGCCAACACTGCTCCTGACCACCCTCTTTTTCCTAATATAACTATAAAAGTTCTTCGTATTGGTTTTGATATCCCTTGCGAGTTTCTTTTCATACTCTCTTTTTGTAGCCCTTACTATCTGTTTTGTGACCCTTTGTTGATCTTTGTATCTTTCCCATTCACCAGGATCTGTGCCATTTTTTGCCTTTTTGTATGCCCTTTCCTTATGTTTTATACTGTCCCTTACCTCTTTAGTTGTCCATGGCTTTTTTTTTGGCAAGTAGAGTTCTTGCCCCTCAGGGGTATAAACCAATTCTGTATCACGTTAAATGTTTCTTTAAACATTTCCCACTGATCATCAGTCGTTTTACCCATTAACAGATTTGCCCAGTTTACTGTGGACAGTCTCTGTCTCATCCCATTGAAGTCGGCCTTGCCCAAGTCTAGAATCTTAGCAGCTGATTCACTTTTTTCCCTTTCAAACACTACATTGAACTCAATCATGTTATGATCACTATTGGATAGATGTTCACGCACAGTTAAGCCTTTAACCTAATCTCACATTACTTATAAAGAGCTAATGGTTATTTAAAATCAGAGGATGGTTCTTTCCCCACTGCTGTGAGTTTAAACCTCACTCCAGACCTTGAACATATAATCCAGTGCAGTACTGAGGGAGTGCTGCATTTTCAGAGGTGCCATCTTCCAGATGAAACATCTATTGAGGTGGACATAAAAGATCTCACTGCATTATTCAAAGAAAAGCAGGGAATTCTCCTGGGGTTCTGGCAAACATCTCTTCCCTCAGCCAACCCCACTAAAACAGATTATTTGACCATTCATCTCATTTGCTGTGTGCAAATTACCTGTGGCATTCGTCTATGTAATAACAGAGATTGTACTTCAAAAGTAACTCAATGGTTCAAGAGTTCTTTGGGACATCTTGAGGATGTGATAAGTCATTATCTAAATAAGCGTTCCAAATCTTTTTACCTTTTTGGCCAGATCAAACACAGGCTGTTTATATGGCTTGTGAATAGTATACACTGTACATAAACTCACAAATGAAAAATGATACCAATCACTAGGCCAATTCAAGGACCAGAAGTTCTTGAAAACCCCAGTATTGTGGAAACTACCCCTTTTATATTGCCAGTTAGTTTCCACAGCATTGGAACAGAAAAACAACTGCATATTGTCTACTGCACATTCCCTCATGGGACGAAAAGGGCCATGCAGGTCAGCAATGGGAAAATTATGTTCCCCTAAAACTGATATGGAAGCTCCCTTCTCAAGTTGTCAAGTTAACATACTGGTGTTAATCAGGTTATGCTTGCTACAAACATTCCTTCTTGTGAATTAAAATCCATCACTGCACGTGCACAGGTACAAATGTAATGCTCGATGACACTGACCATGGACATATGTGTGCATGTTCACCAGTGGTGGTGGTGGTGCTATCTGATTCAGAAGAAGTTGAGAATGTCAAGCTTGTGTGGCCAGTATTGTGAAGAAAGGGCTAAATCAAGCTAACTGTTCAAATTTTAAATTCCTGGAATGTCACACCTTATGCTTTCAACAGCTCACAACTATGCCTTTTGAAGGTATGTCAGAAAATTGCAAGTCATGAGTTGGTATTTGTCCCCTCTAAAAGTAAAAATAATGTATATATGACTCATTTTACGACCCACAGAAATCCACTGCATTATAAATCTTTCCTCTCATTTTAAACAAGATAAGATTGATGGTTAATTGTCTGGGTCATAATGAAAATCCCATCCACTTATTAATCACAGGGTCATTATATTTATACAAGTATGAGGCATAAATCTATGCCCTGAAGAATGTTTGCAATTACCTGTGTTAAGAATCACAGCAACATGATATTTTGTAAAGGACATATTATAATCTAATGGCTGCAGTGATTTGGGAAGTCTGAAACAGAGCAATTACAGGAAAAAGACAAAAACACCCACAGGTGAACTGAATGACTTGTGAGCTTGTGGGTGTCATGCTGAGTGTGCTCACCAGAAAATGTAGTTAATGTTATCCTCCTCAACAAATTGCATGAATAACTTCACAGAATGTCTGAAGATTGATTTATTGTATCAAAACATAAGGTTGATGTGATCTATTATTTGAAATGGTGTTTTGAAAACTGCCTGACTTTTTCAAGGTGAAATTATTCAGAGCTGTTGTGACAGCTGAAAGGAATTTTTTTAGGAGTTCGCATTTAGTAAGTCAGCACTACCGTGACTTAAATCTCAGATGAAAAGTATCAAACACACCCAAGAATATGTGGGTTCGTGTTAATAGGCTGAGAGAGTCAAAGACTTGCTTGTAATAGTGTGTATTTGTTAAATGTACGGCACTTTCTTCATAGCCTCAGCTGAGCAAAATCTGGGGCTCTATTTTTCATCCCCACAACTGGCCCATCTCTCATGGCATTGCTCATGAGTAGTCTGGGGTCTGGAGTTAATTTTCAAAGAAACTAGTCTGGCCTCATCAACATAACCGGCTCGAGCTGCCAGCACTGGTCGTGCAATGTTTAGCTAAGATGGAGTTGATTAAACTGATCTGGCCCTTTAACGCCAGTGCTCAATGTAAGCAGGATGTCTAAATAGATACATAAGATCAATTGGAGGATAATTGCTGAGGGCAATTTCTAAAAGTTCGTAGTTGTTTGAAAATCCCTGGCTTTTACCTTTAGGGACAGGCCAGCTTATCAAGGTTAGAAAACCAACAGGAAATAACTGGCTTTATCACACTTTTTGACGTTTTGGAGTGTGGCATTTGAGTGCATGATGCAAAAGATAAAGGGTATGCATTGCGTCCATTTTTTGGGTGTAAAGCACACCAATTTAACAGTTGAACAGCCTGTGCAGGCATGGTCCCACTGCTAAATTCATGGGGGCTTTTTTTTAGATGTCCCAGGCGGTTGCCTATAACAGGCATTAGGCCCTTAAATTTGTAAATTAGGGGCCTAACACCTCATGAAGGACTCCTTCGAGAAATTAGTTGGCGATGAGGGTCCTTCAGCTGCCCTTACGGCCGCCAACTCCAGGTAAGTTAATTTCCATAGAAACTAGTCTGGCCTCATCAACATACCCGGCACGAGGGGCCAGCGCTAGTCGTGCATCTGCAGGCAGCTTTCGCCAGTGAAGACATCAATGCCGGGCAGTCTGCTTCACCGGGTGGGAGAGAATTGGAGCAGGCTATGGGGAGGGGGGAGCACTCTTCATTCCACAGGATGGTTTTTTTTTTAACAAAATTTAAATTTTAATCACTTACCTGGAGTTGGCGCCCACGGAGCCACTGAAGAATCCTGAGCTCGATGCCAGCCCAGCTCATCGCCAACAAATTTCTCGATGGGGTTCTTTAACAGCCATTAAGCCCCTAATTTACATACTTAAGGGGCCTAACACCTGCTTTAGGCATACGCCTGGTGCGCCTAAAAAAAGGACCCCATAAATTGAGCAGTGAGACCAACGCCTCCGCAAATTGGGCCCAGGCCATCCCACTGCTAAATTGGTATGTTTTGCACTCATTTTACAACGCACAACACATACTAATTTCTACCCCATATAGTACAATAGTGCATGTTGGAGAGGTTGGCTTGATACAAGATAATGAGTACAAAAGCAATACTGGTCTTATTAAAAACATCAATACACACAAGCCTTTTCATTCACTCTAGTAAGTAGGTCCTATACTTCACCAGTAATTCAAAGTCAATTATCTCTTTAACATTTTAAAATCTGAATCTCTAACTACAGAACAAAGAGTTTTTCCATCTGAATTTCAAATTAAAATGGCCATTACTTGCACCATCAATGGGCAGAACCTGCAAATGCTGAAATCACACTCAAAATTGATTGCTAACATAAAACTCCATGTTGTGCTATGTGCAACTGCAATATCAGATGTAGCTTGGGCTTTTCATTTCCTGCCTGCTTTATTAACATCTAGCAATAACAACCAAGTCTCATTTAAATTAATCTAATTTTGTTGTCACCTTAGCACAGCTGTCCAAACTTTAACCTTTTGACCTGTACCATCTTGGTAACTGCAATATGCAGGCAACACTTCATAAGAGGTATGTATGAACATTTAACATTTTGAGTGCAATAGAGTTGTGAAGTGGCAATAACTGAACAAAAATATCACATAGTATAAGCGCACTGAAAATCTGTACATTACTTATTGGAAGAGTCTTTAAATTCTAGTTAATATAATAATAGTCACATAATCTAAGTTCACTGTGCATCTTGTCATTCATAACCGCTTGATTTGTAGCATTCAGGCGTAAGGAAATAGTGAATTATGGTGCAATGGTGTTTGAACCGTGGCAGTAAATTATAAGTTGAAGATTACTAAAAGGTGATTACTGTCAATATTATCCTTGCTTCAAACATACATAAGTCTTGTTTGCTCTCATTATCATGAGAATTGCAGATTACAAAGAATGCCAGCCTCTATTTAAGCTGCCTCCAGTGACAGCACTGCGACAAGTAGAAGTAAAGTACTCTAATGTATGTCCACATCAATCATCATGTAACAGAGTTGCACCGCACAATTTTCGAAAATGGACACTTTTGCAACAAATCTACTACTCCGCAGAAAAACTATTAAGAGTTCAAGTGTAAATTAGTAGCAAACCATGTATTGAAAAGGTGGCTCTGTGAATTTCAATTAAAAAAAACCCAAAGAAATGTAATTTACATTTTTGAAATGATACAATTAAAATCCTAATTATCAGAAGCCCAGAAATACCAGTCTCAAATAAGAGAATAAGAACTTTAACAACGAGGAAAAGGCCATCGGCCCCACAAAGCCTATCCTTTTCGATAGATCGACCCCTCTTACCTAGTTTCTCACCATATCCCTCTTTTCTCCAGAAGGGCATCTAAATGTCTCTGGAACCCATTTGTACTTTCAAATATTTGAGAACAACAATGAGAGCCTACCTCTTTCTGTGAGGAATGTAATCTGGCAGGATATTGCTGAGAAAATAAATTGAGTTTCTAAAACCTAAAGAGGAAACTAAAGCAATTTGAAAAAAAAATCCAAAAGGGAAATGACTCACACCTTGAGGTCATCACAAGTAGGAGGGGGGGTAGCAGAGGCTTCACCGAGTAGCTGACTGCTCATTAGGAGCATATGAGCCAGGTGCCTTGGGCAATGTGGTAATGCACAGAGTGGAAACGTCCATTTTTAATACAATCTTTCATTGATTCACCAGGTAATAACAATTCTCAAACTTATTTTGTTTCATTTTTTTGTTAATGTTATATAATACACTGATTTTTCTTGTTTCAAGACAATTTGTGCTGCTGGTACAATTTAAGCATTTATTGACCAATTTCATATTGGTAATTCAAATGTTGTTAAAAATGAAATATTAAATAGGAATTTAATGCATATTGTTCTCTACTGTGGTTTTGGATAAGGAACCAAATGTTTCTATTTTGACTGCTAGGGAGCTGGATCCATCTTGTTCTGCAACCATATTCTTCAAGGCTCAGTCTTCACAAGCCAAAGATCATTGGGTACAATTCTCTAATTTTCTTCCATATCGTGTTCCCTCGTGCATCACCAGGTGATAGATGCAGCCAACGTCCCAAACTCTTCCATCATCATCCCTGGGTATGTCCTGTCCCACCGGCAGGACAGACCCACCAGAGGTGGCGGTACAGTGATATACAGTCAGGAGGGAGTGGCCTTGGGAGTCCTCAACATTGACTCTGGACCCCATGAAATCTCATGGCATCAGGTCAAACATGGGTAAGGAAACCTCCTGCTAATTACCACCTATCGCCCTCCCTCAGGTGATGAATCAGTCCTCCTCCATGTTGAACACCACTTGGAGGAAGCTCTGAGGGCAGCAATGGCACAAAATGTACTCTGGGTGGGGGACTTCAATGTCCATCACCAAGAGTGGCTCGGTTGCACCACTACTGACTGAACTGGCCGAGTCCTGAAGGACATAGCTGCCAGACTGGGCCTGCGGCAGGTGGTGAGCGAACCAACACGAGGGAAAAACTTACTTGACCTCATCGTCACCAATCTACCTGTCGCAGATGCATCTGTCCATGACAGTATTGGTAGGAGTGACCACTGCACAGTCCTCGTGGAGACGAAGTCCCATCTTCGCACTGAGGACACCATCGAACGTGTTGTGTGGCACTACCACCGTGCTAAATGGGATGGATTCAGAACAGATCTAGCAGCTCAAAACTGGGCATCCATGAGGCACGTGGGCCATCTGCAGCAGCAGAATTGTATTCCAGCACAATCTGTAACCTCATGGCCCGACATATTCCTCACTCTACCATTACCAACAAGCCAGGGGATCAATCTTGGTTCAATGAGGAGTGTAGAAGAGCATGCCAGGAGCAGCACCAGGCGTACCTAACAATGAGGTGCCAACCTGGTGAAGCTACAACTCCGGACTACATGCATGCTAAACAGTGGAAGCAACATGCTATAGACAGAGCTAAGCGATTCCACAATCAACGGATCAGATCAAAGCTCTGCAGTCCTGCCACATCCAGTCGTGAATGGTGGTGGACAATTAAACAACTAATGGGAGGAGGAGGCTCTGCAAACATCCCCATCCTCAATGATGGAGGAGTCCAGCACGTGAGTGCAAAAGACAAGGCTGAAGCGTTTGCAACCATCTTCAGCCAGAAGTGCCGAGAGGATGATCCATCTCGGCCTACTCCCGATATCCCCATCGTCACAGAAGCCAGTCTTCAGCCAATTCGATTCACTCCACGTGATATCAAGAAACGGCTGAGTGCACTGGATACAGCAAAGGCTATGGGCCCCAACAACATCCCAGCTGTAGTGCTGAAGACTTGTGCTTCAGAACTAGCTGCGCCTCTAGCCTAGCTGTTCCAGTACAGCTACAACACTGGCATCTACCCGACAATGTGGAAAATTGCCCAGGTATGTCCTGTCCACAAAAAGCAGGACAAATCCAATCCGGCCAGTTACCGCCCCATCAGTCTACTCTCAATCATCAGCAAAGTGATGGAAGGTGTCGTCGACAGTGATATCAAGCGGCACTTACTCACCAATAACCTGCTCACCGATGCTCAGTTTGGGTTCTGCCAGGACCACTTGGCTCCAGACCTCATTACAGCGTTGGTCCAAACATGGACAAAGGAGCTGAATTCCAGAGGTGAGGTGAGAGTGACTGCCCTTGACATCAAGGCAGCATTTGACCGAGTGTAGCACCAAGGAGCCCTAGTAAAATTGAAGTCAATGGGAATCAGGGGGAAAACTCTCCAGTGGCTGGAGTCATACCTAGCACAAAGGAAGATGGTAGTGGTTGTTGGAGGCCAATCATCTCAGCCCCAGGACATTGCTGCAGGAGTTCCTCAGGGCAGTGTCCTAGTCCCAACTATCTTCAGCTGCTTCATCAATGACCTTCCCTCCATCATAAGGTCAGAAATGGGGATGTTCGCTGATGATTACACAGTGTTCAGTTCCATTCGCAACCCCTCAAATAATGAAGCAGTCCGAGCCCGCATGCAGCAAGACCTGGACAACATCCAGGCTTGGACTCATAAGTGGCAAGTAACATTCGCGCCAGACAAATGCCAGGCAATGACCATCTCCAACAAGAGAGAGTCTAACCATGTCCCCTTGACATTCAACGGCATTACCATCGCCGAATTCCCCACCATCAACATCCTGGGAGTCACCATTGACCAGAAACTTGACTGGACCAGCCATATAAATACTGTGGCTATGAGAGCAGGTCAGAGGCTGGGAATTCTGCGGCGAGTGACTCACCTCCTGACTCCCCAAAGCCTTTCCACCATCTACAAGGCACAAGTCAGGAGTGTGATGGAATACTCTCCACTTGCAGCTCCAACAACACTCAAGAAGCTCGACACCATCCAAGATAAAGCAGCCCGCTTGATTGGCACCCCATCCACCAACCGAAACATTCACTCCCTTCACCACAGGCGCACAGTGGCTGCAGTGTGTACCATCCACAGGATGCACTGCAGCAACTCGCCAAGGCTTCTTCGACAGCACCTCCCAAACCCACGACCTCCACCACCTAGAAGGACAAGAGCAGTAGGCACATGGGAACAACACCACCTGCACGTTCCCCTTCAAGTCACACACCATCCCGACTTGGAAATATATCGCCGTTCCTTCATCGTCGCTGGGTCAAAATCCTGGAACTCCCTTCCTAACAGCACTGTGGGAGAACCGTCACCACACGGACTGCAGCGGTTCAAGAAGGCGGCTCACCACCACCTTCTCAAGGGCAATTAGGGATGGGCAATAAATGCTGGCCTCGCCAGCGACGCCCACATCCCATGAACGAATAAAAAAATAAATAACTAAGTGGAACTCTCCTCAGAAGAGCAACAGGTGATTGGTGGGGAGAGGGCTTAAGGGTACTTAAGGAAACTTTAAAACACCTCATTGGATTGATAGACGACTTTGCCACAGTGTCTTTGATTCTCACCAGCAGAAATCATTCTGGTTTAATGAACGGACATTTTTTCCTCTAAGTGGGGGGAGGATGGGATCATAAGAATAAGAATAGTTGTAACATAAATCCAAAGGGGTCACCAACAGCATCTCAAGCTTGTGCAGGAAAACATCATGCTTTGAGAAAACAAGCCACATTTAAGTTTGTTGGAGTGAGGAAATATTTATCTATTTTTATGCAGATTAATCTGGGTCATCTTTTGTTTAATTTTGGGTTAGCTTATATCGTTCGTAAAGAAAGAACCTGCATTTATATCGGGGGTGAAATTGATTATCACCCGACGCCAGGCGCAAAACGTTCGGCGTGACTGGCATGCGTGCCCGAAGAGGTCGGCCTGAGGATTGCCTGAAATTGGTCCTCACACCACATTATCATGTAACGAGTGAGCTGCAGGCCCAAATTGATCTTTCCAGTCGGGCCCAGTGTAATATTGTCCGGCTTGGAAGGCAGTAGCGGTCCTCAGGTAGCTTTGGGAGGAAGGGAGTGAGGAGAATGGGAGGGGAGTGAGTGCAATGGCCCACAGTATTGCTGTGGAGCCAGGAGAAGCACTCTTACTCTTTCTGGCTCTACATTAAGGTAAGTGAAAAAAAAAGTTTCACTTAACTTGTCTTCAGTTGGCTCCAGAAGTCCCTTTTAGAGCCGTTGGTTTAGTTGCTGTCGACCCAGAAAGACTAGTTGGAGTTTGCGCAACTTGTGTGGAGAAGCAAAGGAATTCATAAATTCTGTAACTCAGCCTCAGACTGAGAGAATCATACTGATACATGCTTGGAAATTGCACATGATTAGACTGCAGCAACTCCAATCCCAAACATCTGAAGCTGTTGTCTGAGATGGTCCAAAATGTCCTACAGAAGTACCATTGAGACACCTTGCTGTTTAAGATGTTATTCTGTTCAATTTGTCCAGCAGGCACTTAAAGCCAAAAAAAGATAATCATGTTTCTTTCTTAGCAAGGAGATAGTAGTCAACTGCAAGAAATTGGGACATAAGAAATTTAATATAAGAAACTGTGATGCTAAGATGTGACAAGGACACGTGACGCCAGAAGATCTGATGAGATGTACTATTTTTATAAGTTAGATAAACCATAGCGATGAGATCTTTTGAAAATGACCTCTTGGCCCACTTTTGATTTCCATGAGGGAGAGGGTTGTCTACATTCACCGAGATAGCTTTGCATAAAAATAAGAATTCTATACTTTTGAAGTGAATTTTCAAACTTCCTTCTTTTCTTGGATACCAGCTGGTTAAGACCCAGACCCTAATGCCACTTCATCTCCACCAGTTCAATCTCTGCTAAGGGGATGAGGGTGAATATAATAAGAATATAAGAAATAGAAGCAGGAGTAGGCTGTACAGCCCCTTTAGCCTGCTCCGCCATTCAATAAGATCATGGCTGATCTTCAACCTCAACTCCACTTTCCTGCTGATCCACATATCTCTTGATTCCCCAGAGTCCAAAAACTTATCTATCGCAGTCTTGAATATAATCAACGACTCAGCATCCGCAGCCCTCTGGGGTAGAGAATTCCAAAGATTCACAACCCTCTGAGTGAAGAAAGTCCTCCTCATCTCAGTCTTAAATGACCGACCGCTTATCCTGAGACTATGCCCCCTAGTTCTAGACTCTCCAGCCAAGGGAAAAAAACCTCTCAGCATCTACCCTGTCAAGCCCCCTTAGAATCTTGTATGTTTCAATGCGATCACCTCTCATTCTTCTAAACTCCAGAGAATATAGGCCCATTCTACTCAATCTCTCCTCATAGGACAACCCTCTCATCCCAGGAATCAATCTAGTGAACCTTTGTTGCACCGCCTCTAAAGCAAATATATCCTTCCTTAGATAAGGAGACCAAAACTGTACACAGTACTCCAGGCGAGGTCTCACCAAAGCCCTGTACAATTTTGGTAAGACTTCCTTACTTTTGTACTCCAACCCCCTTGCAATTAAAGCCAACATGCCATTTGCCTTTCTAATCAGACACATTCACCAGAAGTTTCAACCTCAGTAGGTGATGTCAGGTTGGGCGCCTGTTATACATCCACCCGATTTTCCTTTCTGTTGGGGTGTATAACGGGCGGCCGATTCCTTATTGCCCGATTTACGCCCTTGCCAAGGTTGAAAGTTACGCCCTAAATGTGAGCATGTTCACACAGAAAGTTTAAAACATGTGTCATATGTTGTGTAAAAATAATGTTGCATAAAGGCAGGTCTGTAAGCCAGCTTTTTAAAAACCCCCAAAAGAAACACAGTCACAAGGAAGGCAAATGCACAGAAAAACTACCTCAGGAATACAAAACAGAAGGGAGCAAAGGGAAATTCTAACAAGGAAGATGTTAACTGCTGCTTAGCAATATCTTGTTGCATAATCTCTATGATAACACGGCTGAATTACCAAGTTACTGGCTATAACTATGGCTGCTGACAGTACTACCTTAAAGCACTATTTTATTACTGCACGTTAGATCATACTTCATACCTTCTCTGTTTCAGCCGTTAAATTGCTGATGTGTGTATCATTTTTAAATATGTCAGTACAACAGAGAGCATATTGAGAACTGTTTCAGTTTGGTGTAAAATGAGGGAAAATTAAGTGATTGTGTTGCTATGTCCTCACTTAAAAGATCATCACATCTGCGGTAAAGTAATTATCCAGTTACTGCTTATAGTAAATCTTTTTGTGGATAATCCCACCTTTGATGCAATTATTGCAGACTCATATTTACCATTCTGATAATGGCACAGGGCACGATGAGTTAAACCACTACTTAAAGGGCAAATTTGATTAAAATAATCAAACCAAATGAAATTTGCGCTCTATAAAACCACTGATGAATTACCTGGCACAAGGCAGCAATCTTTTACATACATGCAGTGAGAGGATAAGGATCCTGAGAGGTATCACATGTGTCAGAAAGTTAACCTCTCCAAAACCACAGGAGAGTTAAGGCATCAAAAACTGGCTTCATCACATCTATGAGGCGAAATTGTTAATCAAAGTCTGGGATTTTAATTGGTTGCAAAAATAGCTTTTAGAAAAGGGTTTTTTAAAGCAAAGTTAGAAAATAAGTAGAGTTTGTACAGGATTAAAAATTTTTTTAAAAGTGATGAAATGGGAATGGGAAACAATAGAGAATGGGAGAGAATAGCAACATAGCAAGTAGAATTAAAGGGGGTTAAATTGGTTAACCCCCAAAAACGGGGGCCGGGATCACGGTGCGTGATTAACCCATGCAATTTGGTTGAGATGCAGGCAGCGGGTAACATTCGTGCTGCCTGATGATTTACATGATTTCTGCGTGCAGCCAGCACTTTTTGCGCTGTTGATTGTCTGCAAGCACCAGCAGAGGGCCCCGACATCGGGACTGGCTAGCACTACTTAAAGGCAGCCTGCACTTCTTGAAGGAGAGGTGCACTTTGGCTGCAGGGAGAGCTCGAATTTGTTTGTCAACCAACTCTGTGCTCCAGGAAAGTGAGGAATGGCTGCGCCTGCGAAAGAGTGTGCACCAAGGTTCTCGGCCTTGGTGTAAGAGATGGACGCATGGACGGGCATCCTTTATCCGCAGTGGGGTAGGAGGCCCTCCAGACACATGCTGAAGAGGTAGTGGGAAGAAGTCGCGCACGAAGTAAATGCCAGGAACATCGTACCACGCACGTGGATGTAGGAAGAAGTTCAATGATTTGACACGAGTGGTCAAGGTGAGTGAGTTCAACTGTCAAGTGGCACATCCTAGCAACTGCACCACTAGCCGCATCCACTGCTCGACCCACTACACCCCCATCACCCCCCTACCAACAAACTCTTTCCATCAGTATGCAATTCTTCAAATCAAATGCTGCATCTCACCCTGACACAGTACCACTGTTGCAAGCCACACACCCACAACTAACAGGTCACACACACTGGCAGCTATTCAACCATGACAGCCACATCACTCAAACATCTTGCAGGACACTCACTGACACGCTTCCCTCTTTCTTGCAGGAGAAGATGGCGCACAGCAGCAGGAAAGAACTGGGGGAGAGCAGGCATGCCTATACGTCCTCACCCCCATGGCGGAGATAGTGCTGTTGATCATTGAGCAGGCCATCGCTGTGGCCGTGGCCACTGGCCTTGCTGGAGGGATGGATGCTGAGGGTCTCTGCATAATTAAACCTCCTTTTCACTTCCCACTTCTCCCTCATCCCACAATCTTTCTGACTCATGTGCAGCGGATGATGTCAGCACGCATGTCTTACTTTCCACTCACCACAACTCAACCCGTGTCCCTTTGTCATTGCAGATACCCAAGAACTGAAATCGGCACAGTCAGAGGAGGCAGAGGAAGATGACAGTGATGATGCAGACACATCACTCAATCTTACACTCGCAGCCACCAGTTCAGAGATTGACACTGAGCGTACTTTAGAGGCTAAGATAGAGAAGGGATCTGTGCATGGTGAGACACCAGGTACAAGTGCGCAGGAGCCGGGGTGAGGGGAACTGATGCCACAGGTGCCAGCTCGTCGGAGGGCGAGGTCGCTCACTAGTTCTGCTGCAAAGGAGTCAGATAATGACTTCGATGGGCCAGGCTACAGAAGAAGGCCGATGGGTGTACACAACCAAATGGTTGGGGCACTGGAAAGCTTGCCAGAAAGCCTGCGCACAATGTCAAGAGGCATGGAGGAGTCCAGCTCCAACTTGGCACAGGGCATTTTCCGCAGAGTTTAAAGCCCATCCTTTCCTACATGGAACAGGTGGTCACCACAATCAGCACACCTGTGAAACGCACCATGATGTGGTGTCTAATGACCAATGTCACAGCTTCCATTGCAGCACAAACACCTGCCATCCAAGGTCTGACTGCTGCTTTGGAAGATTAGACAGTTGACATCGTGGCTATGGGTTCCACTGTGGAATGGGGCTTCCAGTACATCGTAGCATTGCAGCAATCTGTTCTCCAGCAGATCACCAGGATTCCTGAGGCGCCGCCCCGGGAGAGTGGCAGTGGCGCCATGGAAGACGAACCTGCTGTCCTCTCTCATGATGACATAATTCCTGTTCCCACCCCCTGCCACTCCGCCAGTGCCTTTGCTGTTGTCTGTCAGCCAGCCAGGCCAGGCTACTGCAGCTCAGGCTGAGATGGTGCAGTCAGATGCTGGGCCCTCCTGGCCCTGAGTTGCTCGAGGTCGTCCTCTAAGGCCATCTGCACTCTGCTCCATTGAAGGTCAGCAGCCTTCCACCACCCATGCTCCAGGCACTGGGGATGCACCTCGTAGGAGCACTAGAAAAGGTAAAGGTACATGAACAACAGACACTTAGGGAATGCACAAGGGTGAAGAGTCTCATTTTGTTTGCATAACTTCATGTGTAAATTTATAGATGTGGATTTGAATTTGCATTTGGTTTTCATTTCTGCCATGAGCTGGGGGAGGAAGCAATGTGTAATCATAAGGAGCATAATTTGATGTGAGAGAGGAAAGGCAAGGAGCGTGGGACTGTTGATGAATGGGGAAGTGTCATTGAGGTTACTGGTATCGCTCATTAATCATTTTATCATGCAGAGCCTGGCAGACAGGGCTTGTCTACCTTGTTGCCTCCTTGCCTCTTCCTCCACTTCCTGCTGCACTTCCTCCTCCGTCTCCTTCACCTCTTCCTCTTCCTCTTGCTCAGGTTCCTGCCGGATAGGTTGTAGCAAGGACCATTCCATCATAATGGCGAGGTTGTACAGCATGCAGCATACAATGACAAATCTTGAAACCTGCTCAGCTGACTACTGCAGGGCTCCTCCAGAGCGGTCCAGGCAGCGGAAACATTGCTTGAGGACACCTATGGTGTGCTCTATGATGATCCGTGTGGTAGCATGGATCTCGTTATACACCTGCTGTGCACGTGTGCATGCTTTCCGGACTGGAGTCATGAGCCACTTCATGAAGGGCTAATCCTTCTCGCCCAGTAGCTAGCCTTTGACTGCCATAGAATGAAGGAGTCATGACTGCTGGCAGGATAGTGGACATTGACCTGCATGATGCGCTGTGTGTGGTTGCACACCAGCTGCACATCGAGGGAGTGCAATCCCTTTCTGTTCATGGATATGGCCGAGTTCTGATGTGGAGCACACATGGCCACATGCGTGCAGTCAATGGCACCCCGCACCATGGAGAAGACTGCAATACGAGCAAACCCTCGTGCTCACTCCTGTTGCTTGTCTCTGTCAAGAGGGAATGTGATGGATCTGTTTCTTATTGTGTACAGAGCCTCTGTGACCTCCCTTATACAGCAGTGCACTGCAGACTGCTGAAAGTTGCTTTTATCACCAGCAGCATCCTGAAAGGAGGCAGAGCCGTAAAAATTAAGCGCCACAGTTACCTTGACAGCCACAGGCAGTGCTGTCCTTGCCCTGCTCTGAGGCTGCAGTTGTGGCTGCAACAGTTGACAAATTTCAGTCACAATCTCTTTCGTGAACCACAGCCGTCGGATACACTGGTCGTCGCTGAAGTTGAGGTAAGAGAATTGGTCCCTGAAGGCCCTCGTTGGATATGGCCTCTTGTTGAGTGCCCTGTGCCTCCTCCTTCTCCTCGCAGCTTGTCCTGCTATGTGTGGCCTCTCTGCATGCTCCCAGTCATGTTCAATTCACAGAGGAAGCCCTAGCAGGCCATCCATGTCTGGCAGCAACCTTGCTGAAAACACTATTTTAAATGCCACTAACAGTACTGCAAGACCAGCCAGACCACTCTCTATAAAATATTGCAACCTTCTCCAAATATAGGTAACTTCCACCAACACCCACAATTATACCAGCAGCCAGAATACCTAAACCAGCAACTAACCTGTAACTCCTGCATGATCCCTTTAAATAGCGCTGGTGGGGTGGGAGGGGGGTTCCTTCATGCCGTTTAAGTCCTGTTCATCTGTGTGAGGTTAGTACAGTGCATTGGCCGGATCTAGGAGTTTGAAAATGCCGCCGGCTGCTTTAAATCTACATTGCAGACTGATTGACGTCATAATCTCCCTGCTCTACATGCTGCCGACGTTCGTTAGGTGCACGTGCGCAAACACCTTTACCAAGATGGCGTCTTGCGCATGTCACTGTAGAAGTGTGCGCGCGGCATCCCAAATGCCATTTTTGGGGCTTAGGTGTCTGCGTAGTGCCTACAGAATGAGCGCTACGTGGCCCAATTTAGCCCCCATTGTGTTTAATTTTTTTCATATTTTTAAATAAAATTGTGTTTTAAGCATTTGTTTTAGCTATAGATTACTATTACTAAATAAAAAGTTACTTCTGATATTGGAGTATCTTTAATATTGGAATATTAGTGCTTATTTTGGCATTAAGATGTTTGAGCTGAAAATTTGCAAAATCACAGGCCTGAGACCTGCCAGCCTTCGAAGGGTTACAATAAAAGGCACAGGGGACCTCACCACATTCACATCCGTGCATTAAGGGAAAAAAGGGCTAGATGTCGAACTATGAAAAACTGCTTGTTATCCAACAAGTCCTTTATTTAAAAAGGTACAAAAATTGATACATTTATGTATGAAAGGGGAAGGCTGCAATTATCACCACTACAGATTATCTCTTATGAAAAGCTATTGCTTGAAGTAGTACTTAGGGAGGAGGCATTATTTCAAGGATCCTCCATTGAGTTAGCTTCTGAGAGAAATGCCACATCAGCCAAAGAAGCACTTAAGAATGCATTTACAATCCCGCCAGGTTAACCGAAAGCTCCTTGGCTACCTGCACACTCTGATACAAAGATGTAATGCCACTGGATTGCTGGAGGAAATCAGTCTGCAGAGTACTATATCCACTTTCAGCACCTTGACTCTTCAGTAAGTTCCCAGACTTACTGTCTGGGGGAAAGATTGAGGGGAAGCTCTTGACTTCTGTGGCTGATATTTTCTCTTCCTGTTTTCCAAGCGCAAGCAGGAAGGATTGCTACGCTCTGTGAGGAAAGCACTAGCCCCGTAAAGATTCCTGTAAGTAAGGTAATGTCTACCATCTCTATTGTCTGTCAGCTATATTGTGCCCTTTGGGTGTTGGATGGCATTCTATGGTGTTCACCATCCTCCAATGTCTGTTTTTTCCCTTTGTTATTCACTTCAGACATGATTGTGCTATCTTATTCTGAGCTATCAACCATGGTTTGGGTGGTTTATAAGGTAGTCTTTGTGGACATCAAATTGTGATTTATGACTCTGCAGCATCTGAAATTGTTTTTAAAGACTGCTAGAAAACACATTGATCTAAATGCTTGTTTACAAAAGTTTATGGAATAAGGAAAACAGATACTGATTATTATATATTGGTGCAGTTAGATGCTATATAATACATAACTGAATTTCATATTTTATTAGTTCATCGCTTCTTTGTGAGCGACTCAAAGTTTGCATCTAATTAGTGGAGAGTGCACCTGTGTGATTGTAAAGGTTAAACTGTAAAATATATAACACAATATATTCTTGCAGGTATCAAGTAACGCAGGCTGAGAAATTCTCCACTGGTGTTAGGAGCAACCTTATCATTAAGAGCATTAAGAAACAATTAAGAGGAAAAGGCCATTAAATGGCAACAACAACTTGAATTTACAACAAGTGCTTAATGTAGTAAAATCTGTCAAGGCACTTCAGGGTCAAAAAAATTAACACTGACCAGTAGTAGAAGAGTTACAAGCAGTAACTGAAGAAGTAGATTTTGAGGAAAATATTGTAGGTGGGCAGAGAAGTAGCAAAGTGGAATGGTTTAGGGAGAGTGGTCTAGTGTGGAACAGAAGGAGGGAGGGGTGCAAAAGAGGCCAGAAGTGTGGAGGGTGCCTGATGATAGGACAATAATGCTGTCATTTTTCCATCGATCAGTCCCACCTATTTGTCCTCGCTCCAAATTCCTCAATCTCTTCTCTCTCCAGCAATGTATCTAATTGTCTTTTGAACACATTTACATTGTTCAGCAACCTGTCATATTAACACAGTCCACAACTCTATTACACTTAGCTTCCTTCTTACTCCTAACTTTCTAATATTAAATTTGAATCCCCTACTGCTTGACCGTATATGCTAGCAGACTTCTTATCATCAGTAGAATACTATCCAACATCCTGCAAGTTTCGTTATTGCAAGAGACTGTGTTCATCAATTCAGCAACGCAGCCACCTCCTCCCAGGCCATTTTATTGGCTCTGGGTTAGTTGGATTCTTGAAGATCCTAATTGTGGCGCACCAACTCCTTTACAAGGATCTTCGTTTCCTGCTCCATGAATTTTGCCTTCCTGATTCTATTACTTAAAACTACTATTTTTCTACAGTGTTGTGACAGCTATGTGACTGTGCAGTAACTTATGGAGGTCAAAGACCTAATTTTTAATTAATTAAACTGCCTGAGTCATTATTGAAAATGCATTTTCAATTGATGACCTATGTTACTGTGAGCAGTAATTATCACTGGAGAATATGAAAAATGGTATTCTAACAGTTAAACTGCAACTGTGCATAATTACCAATTAGTTACTGCCCAAACAGCTTTAACACCCATAGCTAAGATGTTTGCATCTTTTCAGATTTTTTATGGAGCCTATTTATGCATTAGGAGGCTACCAGAGATTGCCCAGAATTTGAAGTCTGCCAATCGTAGAGAATATTCCGTTGCCACTGCTGAGGTGCTGATACTGTTGTTGATAGTTAATTTGTTAATATTATAGTGTCCCATGAGGGTAAACTAAATGGAGCCTCACTGTATTCAATCAAATTTGAAAAACTCGGTATTCTGCGGCAAGTGGCTCATCTCCTGTCTCCCCAAAGCCTCTCCACTACCTACAAGGCATAAGTCAGGAGTATGATGGAGTACTCTCCACTTGCCTGGATGTGCACAGCTGCAACAGCACTCAAGAGGTTCTGCATCAGCGCTCAAGAGGCTCGACACCATCCAGGACAAAGCAATCCGCTTGATCGGCACCCCATCCACCACCTTAAACATTCACTCCCTCCACTTCCGATGTACCATGGCCGTCTGTACTACCTACTGGATGGACTGCAGCAACTCGGCAAGGCTTCTTCGGCAACACCTCAAAAAACCTGCAACCTCCACCACTTAGAAGGACAAGTGTAGCAGGTGCATGGGGTTACCATCACCTCCAAATTCCCTTCCAAGTCACACACCCTTTATTGTCAAAATCCTGGATCCCCTTTCCTAAAAGAATTGAGGAAATACCTTCACCACACAGACTGCAGCAGTTCAAGAAGAAAGTCCCACCAGCACCTACTCAAAGGCAACTAGGGATGGTCAATCAAATGCCAGCTTTGCCAGTGATGCCCAGATCCCAAGAATGAATATTAAAAAAACTGCAAAAAGTCTTTATCCAATCATGAAACTCATCTTTTAGGAATATTCAATATTTCATTTGAGTTTTATGTCTCAGTAGTTTGTGGTTGGAAAGTCCTAAGGTTATTAAGAGAAGGAAGTGCAGTTACTGCCAGGCTAGCCTGTGACAAAGTACAGCAGGCAGCTATGGTGGCATGTGATAAACAGTACATTGAAGCTAGGGACTGGTGGCAATATGAGTTGGGAACCTAGCATAAACAGAATTGAGCTAGTTTAGATTTAGATTTCGAGCAATTTGGAGCTGTTTATCAGATGTCTTTGTCACTTTAAAAATTTCAGTGCAACAGAGAGTTTATTGGGAACAGTATTTTTAAAAATGTTTTTAAATTGTTTCACATTGCAATGTGGAGCCTCCTGGTAATTTAATGGATGTCAGCCAATATTTGATGATCGATTTAATACTGGTGTTCCAGAGCAGGGCATCCTTTACCTAGTAGTACACAAGTACATTTTGGTCCCATATGGACTAGAGAGGTAAGCAATAGGTATGCCTGGGAGCGGAGTATCCATTCCTTTTTTTCATAAAAAATAAAAAGGACATTAGTTGGGTTTTAACGACAATCCAACAGCTTCATAGTCACTTTTACTGGTATCAGCTTCCAGATCTTTTTTTAAACTGAATTTTAAATTCTCAAACAGCCATGGTGAGATTTCAACTCATGTCCTTTGGATTATTAGTCCAAGCCTCTGGATTACTAATCCAGTGACATAACCACTAAACTATCAAACTCCCTAGGCACAGCCATGTTTTTTGATGGCTTAAATATGCACCACTATTATCACCATAGGTTCAGGCTTCACAAATATTCAAAATTAGGATTGTCAAAGTCAGAGCCAAATAGAAAGCCAAAAAAAAACCCCAAAATGCTTCTCTAAATGAAACTTAATTAAGATTAATTCTGATTGCTCCTCCCTGTTAGATGGTTTTTCAACACAACCCTGTCACACACAATGTTATTTCCTCACCAATAAATCTTCACTAGCCAATAGATTTCTTCAGCAAATTGGTTGAAATAAAGCCTGTTATTGCCCTAATACTGGACTCTTCTGATATTGTGGGAATCTCCACACGGAGGGAGCTCAAAACAAGAATGGCAATACCACAAATTGTAATTTTTAGTGTTCATTTTACTCACATCGCTCAGAAAAAGATAAAAAATAATGGTACACTAGAAGCTGGTATCACTGGGATCTTGCTTGAACAAAGGAGGCAGAAGCAACCAGCCCAACAAATGGTTTAGATTAACTTTTTTCTTCATGCAAAGTAACTGGACATTATCAGGAAAATATAATAGTTACATTACTAAATCCTAAAAGGGAAACTCACAACTCGAAGTGATAACCTCTGTCGAAGTTTTCACCTATCTACTGTGAATGTTAGTTTCTACCTCAGAAGACTTGTGTGCTATACTCAATTTTAAAAATCCTCTTCTGTTTCCACTCTTTTTCCCCCTTGACATTTTTGTACCTCCAGACAACTTTTTTTTGAATAGGAGAATATGTTGACATGGTCATGGACACCTCCATGAATGGTGGTCAATCTTCAACTCATTGAATGCTGTTAGCCTGGAGGCAGGATTTACAGATTTGCAGAAGAGTGACTGGAAACAGTGATATAGCTAGCTGAGTCACTGTCAGTGATTTGCCTTACAATGACAGTTTTAAGCTCTCCTTTGTAGTCAACACAAGATTCATATAAGGGCTGAAATCATTAATCTTTAAGGTAATTTAATGGTGTTCTCAGAATGATGGTAATAGTCAACCTAACTGCCTCGAAGGGACAGCATTGTAACATTGAAGTGTGGGCGTCAGACAAAGCAGGACATAAACAGACAAAATTGCACTGCAATTGTACCATGAGAAGACACCCAGGAGACCATATGGACCTTGTACCACTGAATGATCTCAACCAATTATTAAAATATCAGAAGGGACAGAATACTTACCATCTGTTGCATATTACTTCACCTTTCTCCAGGAATGTGGTTTGCAGAATACTTCATCAATATCAATGGGCTCAATTTTAATTTGGAAGTGCGGGTCCGTTGGGAGCAAGGGGGCTACGAAAATCAGGGAAATGAGGAGCAGGAAACGAACTTGGCTCCAACACGCTGACTTCCACGTCCAACAAAGACACATCAGGGTGCGAGCACCATTCCCGAACCCAGAAGTCCCAGGCGTGAAGGGCCGGATCAGTCAAAAAATAAAGTAAATAAATGAAATAAAATAACATTTCACAACTTAAAAAAATAAATAAACCTACCTTTGAAACGATGTCATCTGCGTCCCCTGCTCCGATGTCCAATGACTCCCGCCGATGTCTCCCTCTCCGATGTCTCCCTCCTCCCCACTCCGATGTCTGATGGTCCCCCCCACCCCCTCTCTCTCTAGCAGTGCCGGATGACGTCTCTCTTTCTCTCTCTTTCTCTGCCCCACCCCCTCGGCATTGCAGCTCTTGTCGGCTGCCAGCTGTCAATCAGGCTGGCTGCCGGGTGCGAAACCAGGAAGCAAGATTAATGAGCATCAATCACCTCGCGATCGCATGGGGTAAGTTTTTATTTTTCAGGTTTGCTGCGCGCCCATAGACCCCCCAGCCTCCCCCCCTCCACTGCTGCCATCCCGCCATCCTTTTAAAATTGAGCCCAATGACTTTTGACATTGATTCTTCAATATTGCTTGATCCATATATCCCAAAACCCCCATTGTTCAGGCCATGTAGGTAAGACCAACTTTAATTAAAATTTTAGTGGTCTACTTGAATGCCTGAAATTAAACACTTTTTCATTAATTAATTCTCGGGACGTGAGCGTCACTGGCAAAACCAGCATTTATTACCCATGCCTAGTCGCCATTGAGAAGGTGGTGGTGGGCCGCCTTCTAGTACTGCTGCAGTCCTTATAGTGAAAATACTCCCACAGTGCTATTAGGCAGGGAGTTCCAGGATTTTGATCCAGTGATGAGGAAGGAAAGGCGATATGTCAAAGTCAAGAAAGGCGTGTGACTTGGAGGGCACCTTGGAGGTGATGGTATTCCCATGCCCATGCTGCCCTTGTCTTTCTGGGTGGCGGAGATGGTGGGTTTGGGAGGTACTGTCGAAGAAGCCTTGGTGAGTTACTGCAGTGCATCCTGTAGATAGTACACACTGCAGTCATGGTGTGCCGTTGGTGGAGAGGATGGATGATTATGATGGTGGGTAGGCTGCCGATCAAGTGCACTGCTTTGTCCTGAATAGTGTTGAGTTTCTTGAGTGTTGTTGCAGCTGCACCCATTCAGGCAAAAGGAGAGTATTCCATCACACTCCTGACTTGTGCCTTGTAAGTGGTGGAGTTCTTTGGAGAGTCAGGCGGTGAGCCACCTACCACAGAATGCCCAGCATCTGACCTGATCTAGTGGCCATAGCATTTATTTGGCTGGTCCAGTTGAGGTTCTGGTCAATGGCGATGCCCAGGGTGTTGATGATGTTGATGACTATGGTAATGCCATTGAATGTTAAGATGAGGTGGTTAGACTCTCTCTTCTTGGAGACGGTCATTGCTTGACACTTGTGTGGCGTGAATGTTACTTGCCACTTATCAGCCTAAACCTGGATGTTGTCCATATCTTACTGTATGCAGACAAAGACTACTTCATAATCTGAGGAATTGCAAATGGAGCTGAACACTGCAATCATCAGCAAACAACCCCACTTTTGATCTTATGATAGAGGGAAAGTCATTGGTGAAGCAGTTGAAGATAGTTGGACCTGGACCTAGGACACTGCCCTGAGGAACTCCTGCAGCAATGTTCTGGGGCTGAGATGATTAGCCTCCAACAACCACAATCATCTTCCTTTGTGCAGGTATGACCAAGGCTGTAAGGAGGTCTGGAGAGGAGTAGTCCTGGGGGAACCTAAACTGAACATCGGTGAGCAGGTTATTGGTGAGTACGTGCTGCTCGATAGCACTGTTGACGACTCCTTCCATCACTGAATAGGAATGTAGTTTATAAAAAAAAAACTTTACTGTCTAACTCATACTTGAATGGGTCCTGCATTTTTGTCTGACAAAGACCTATATAATCTCATAAAGTAAGAAATGATTAATCACACATAATACATTTATAAGTACATATTAAGCATCTCCCTGGAAATTGTTTTATATATTTAGAAACTAACCACAGATGATATTGCTATAGAGTCACAGTATGATCAAGGCAGCTTATAAAATATTAAAAATAATTAAACAGAATGATGGCACAGGGACAGGAACATATGTAAATTAGAGAAAAGAATTATAGAGAAATGAGTCATTAATAACATTTTAAATCTGTACTTAAGGTTCAATTCTTCTTTGGAACAAATGAAATATAAAAGGCAATGTGGGTTTCTTGCTCTGGGCTCAGTGTTTTAAATTTTTTTTGCTATCAGGAAGAAAATGAGCTGATCATCCTCCTGCAGGTGGTGCATAGGACAAGGCCTGGTGATATTGAAGGTGAATGCCAGACCTAGAATAGCAACTGACTACATTTGAATGAGTATAAGGAAACGTTTTTTAAAATTGGAGCGAGGAATTTGTCTGATGTGGTGTTGATGCTATTTACTACCTAGAAAACTAGAAGAATAATGTTTGATAAAAGGAGAACTAGCATCATTTTCTTCGCACAAATAAACTCCGAAAAGCATGCTAGATTTTCTGAAATGGTGAAAGTGCTACCATAACATGCAAAGGGTTAAATGGTTGTTTATAGGAGCAGGGCTGGTACTTCAGTGTGATTTATGTACAGCTTCCAATCTTGTGGGTGTGCCCCAGTGGGAAGTGAAATGAGTGTTTCGTTCAGAATGCGAAGGTTATGGGTACATGTTCTGGGGTGAAGATTACTGAACCTGTTGATGATGAGTATGATATGTTTAATCAGGTTTTGGTTGTACCTGCGTATGAAATACAACCACTGTCAGACAGACAATCAGACAGCTGCATTAACAAATCTTTGGCTGGACGTTCCCACTCTCTCAGCTGAAGGCAGCAATGTAAGACTAAGAAATAATGTGTGGTTAAAAAGAAAAGTCAGCAAGTCCAAGTTTACCATTCAAACCTCTGAATCTTCTCTTGAAGAACATACTCACACTCAGTTTTTAAAGGTTGCCAAACATTTCTCATTAAAGCACAAGAGATCATAGTACCTTTAAGAAAAATATTAAGTTATTTTGTTTTTTGAGGGAGAATCCACCTTTTCAAAGGCATTTTTTTTCTTTCTTTGTTTTCTTGGTTTCACAATGGCATGTACCATCTCAAAGGGCAGATAAGCAACCTACTTCCAGGCTCTGCTTTTGCAACTATAAAAATATCTGCTGGTGAGTGTGCGAGAACAGCTTGGCTTGACTGCCTCTTTATTTTCATTCCTTCTTCGGAGGAAACAAATGGCCACTGCTTGGTGACGCAACCTGGTGGCTCAGCTGAGACCAGGGAATCTGGGTGTAGTGGTTGGGAGCAGTTAGTCACAATCAACTACTCCATGATGCAACACAATGGTGCTCCAACAAACTGATTATATGGATTAGTGATTGAACTTCAGAAAACCCATGGTGGAGATTAAGGATATTTGGTGGTGACTGGTGTATGTTAAAAGTTAGAAAGCCATTTCCCACTTATTTGTATGATAATTTCCTGCCAAGCGGTTAAGCCATCAAATGAAAAAGCATCATCAGTAACTGTTCTTAAGGGCACATCATCAGTAACTGTTCTTAAGGGCACAAGTTAGGCCTTTCAGTTACCAACAAACAGTGTAACCATCGTCTTATCATCAACAGTTACCTTATCATAACAGCATTTACAGTGCAAGAAGTTGAGTTGATCATTGAAGAGATGGGCTTTCATTTTTGGAACAAGTATATTCTGCATGATGCTATAACACATAAAACAATCTGGAAAAAAGTTGATGAACAGCTGAGCATGACGTCTTATATTAAAAGAGCTTGGTTGCATATTGACGAGATTTATTGGTATCAAGAAAACCACCATGGAGAATATCACTCTTAAAGGGACTATGGGGTATGAGGAAATACAATTATGAAGAAAGACTTGGAAAATTGAGGCTGTTTTCATTAGAACAGAGAAGAATAACGGTGTTCCAAGATAGAGTTCTCCCATCCTGGTTTACATGCAATTTAGCTGTTTTCAGTTTGTGGGCTAAAATATGAGGTGTCTTTCCCCCAAAGTGGTCCAGGTAATGAGAAAAGAGTAGCATTGACTTGTGTAAATGAGCGATGAGCTGCAATAAAGATCTAGTTAGGCACATAAAATGGAACCGGGAAAGAAAAGCTAACTGATCACTCACCAAATTGATGGAGATGTGGGAATTAGTGATTGCATGAAAAAAGCCAGTTTGATTGCCTCCTGCAAGGGTTAAGGAAAGAAGTCACACTCTCAACAGGACTAATTACCACCTCCCTCCACACCATCGCGCCCCCCCCCCCCAATCCCCAAATTCACATAGTTACCAGGCAATCCAGGAGGTAATTTAAAGCAGCCACCAATCAGCCACCACTTTCATGGATGTGGCTGACTCATACGTAAGGCACTGGCAATGCATGACACAGAGACGGCTAAAGCTATTAGAATCCCAATAAACTGTCAGTGAAACCTTGTAGCTAGCCAACACAGATTTATGCTCCTAATTTTTAGTGAGTCAGTGTATATATTACATTGGAACAAGAAGCGTCATCGTCAAAGTTTTCTCAATTGTGCTTTCACAATCAGTAACAGTTCTTGCAACTCTCCTTGTCCAAGCCAAGATTTCTGTACCTGAGCGACATATACCCAATGTAGCAGTTGCCTTGATCCCAAACACATGAACGTATGAAAACGATGGGCTGGAAAAGACCAGTTGGTCCAACAGGCCTGCCCCACACTCAGGATGGCTGGAGCATCATGACTAGTTAATGTCTAGCCTCCCCTCATCTGTCTCTCACCTTGCAGCCATGTAATCTCCTGGGAGAGGCAAACAAACAGAGAAAAACCCAGGGCCAAGAAGGGAAAAAATACTCTGGAATATTCCTCTCCAACACCCCCCCCAGGCAATCAAAACCAGTCCAGGAGATCATATGGACCATGTGTTATCTGTAAAGCTACTTATCTTCGATATGATGCAATCTCTGCCTCAGTCAATTCAATAAACATGGATGATCTCGAATGCTCATTTCATATGGGCAAGTTTATTGCACAGTAGGGACGATAAGTTAAAACAGCAATTTACTGTGATCCCTCCTTCAGTGCCCAAAAGAATTTACTTGCTTTGCTATTGTCATTAATACACAGGCTATGCGAGAAGGCACTCCGCTTGCTAAAAAGCCTTACAACAATTTTAAGACTAGCGCTGAGAGGATGGGACATGAGAGGGGGTTGTAACTCCAGGAATTGTTGCTCCCAACACACGTTGTAAGCCATTACATCAACAGCAACTTCCAAGGTAAAGTTTCAAAGATGGATTCTGGGATTCAACCTTTCCAATACATAGAACAATGCTGATCTTTCTCTTTATCAACACAGACCTAGGGCATGCACAATGTGGTGCAGCCTCATAGCAATTTTACGAGATCACAACACATGGCGTGCGCAGATCTTTCAAAAACATTAACTGGGGAGTGGGACTAGCTGGATTGCTCTTGCATAGAGCCGGCGCAGACTCGGTGGGCCGAATGGCCTCTTTTCCTGCTGTATCCTTTCTGTGATTCTATGGTGGTGCATTTTGATGAGAAGGTTTTTCCGAGATAGGGCTGGTGAAACTTGATGCCACAAAAATCTTTGTGACAGACTGAATACTGCGTGAGGTAAAACATTTTTTTAATGGTTGACTTTTTTTTATCAATAAGATATTCCCAGTCGTTGCACACCGTCTACGCAGGCTCACATTTTCTGCAACGATTTTCAAAATTTATACGAATTCCAAGAACTGGCACCCATCATTGGTACTGTGTATAGCACTGATACTGACACTCTATGCTGCTGTCATGTACACCACATATAAACATTCCTTTAAAAAAACTTGCTACTGGCTGTCAGCTTGTTGAAAATATGTGTAAAGGTCAGCCTTGCAGTGTTGCCTCCTGCCAACTGTCAATGTCCCAATAATTATGTAAAAGTTTAAATATTGTAAACAGGCAATTATACTGGCCATATTAGCTGTAAGTCTCACATGAATAAGTAAAAGGTTGACTTAAAGAACAGATAAATAACCCCATATTTGTCTGCCTGCTACTTTCAGATGTAGTCAGGGTAATTTTAACAGTTTCCCGATGCACGGGTTAGGTTAAAATTTCCCCCATTATGTGAAATACCTAGCTCACTTCCTTTTCAGTTCTTTGGTACTGGCAAAGTGACACCAGTCTGTCAGTAGTGGGTCACCAGTCTGTGAGATTAATACTAAGGCCTTTTAGGCACATATCCAACAATGTGGAAAATTGCCCAGGTATGTCCTGTCCACAAAAAGCAGGACAAATCCAATCTGGCCAATTACCGCCCCATCAGTCTATTCTCAATCATCAGCAAAGTGATGGAAGGTGTCGTCGACAGTGCTATCAAGCGGCACTTACTCACCAATAACCTGCTCACTGATGCTCAGTTTGGGTTCCACCAGGACCACTCAGTTTCAGACCTCATTACAACCATGGTCCAAACAAGGACAAAAGAGCTGAATTCCAGAGGTGAGGTGAGAGTGACTGCCCTTGACATCAAGGCAGCATTTGACCGAATGTTGCATCAAGGAACCCTAGTAAAGTTGAAACCAATGGGAATCAGGGGGAAAACTCTCCAGTGGCTGGAGTCATACCTAGCACAAAAGAAGATGGTAATGGTTGTTGGAGGCCAATCATCTTAGCCCCAGGACATTGCTGCAGGAGTTCCTCAGGGCAGTGTCCTAGGCCCAACCATCTTCAGCTGCTTCATCAATGACCTTCCCTCCATCATAAGGTCAGAAATGGGGATGTTCGCTGATGACTGCACAGTGTTCAGTTCCATTCGCAACCCCTCAGATAATGAAGCAGTCCATGCCCGCATGCAGCAAGACTTGGACAACATCCAGGCTTGGGCTGATAAGTGGCAAGTAACATTCGCTCCAGACAAGTTGCAGGCAATGACCATCTCCAACAAGAAAGAGTCTAACCATCTCCCCTTGACATTCAACGGCATTACCATCACCAAATCCCCCACCATCAACAACCTGGGGGTCACCATTGACCAGAAACTTAACTGGGCCAGCCACATAAATACATGAGCAGGTCAGAGGCTGGGTATTCTGCAGTAAGTGACTCACCTCCTGACTCCCCAAAGCCTTTCCACCATCTACAAGGCACAAGTCAGGAGTGTGATGGAATACTCTCCACTTGCCTGGATGAGTGCAGCTCTAACAATACTCAAGAAGCCCGACATCTTCCAGGACAAAGCAGCCTGCTTGATTGGCACCCCATCCACCACCCTAAATATTCACTCCCTTCACCACCAGCGCACCGTGGCAGCAGTGTGTACCATCTACAGGATGCACTGCAGCAATTCACCAAGGCTTCTTCGTCAGCACCTCCCAAACCTGCGACCTCTACCACCTAGAAGGATAAGGGCAGCAGGCACATGGGAACAACACCACCTGCACATTCCCCTCTAAATCACACACCATCCCGACTTAGAAATATATCGCCGTTCCTTCCTCGTCACTGGGTCAAAATCCTGGTACTCCCTACCTAACAGCACTGTGGGAGAACCTTCACCATACGGACTGCAACGGTTCAAGAAGGCGGCTCACCACTACCTTCTCAAGGGCGATTAGGGATGAGCAATAAATGCCGGCCTCGCCAGCGACGCCCACATCCCATGAACGAATAAAAAAAATTTCAAAATTTACTCAATATATATACTATCTGCGTAACAGTGTTCATTGTATAATTAGGTTTAATGTAGTTACGGAAACATAAGAACACAAGAAATAGGAGCAGGAGTAGGCCATACGGCCCCTCGAGCCTGCTCCGCCATTCAATATGATCATGGCTGATCTTCTACCTTAACTCCACTTTCCCGCCCGATCCCCTATCTCTTGATTCTGTAGGGAATTTAGGGTCTTTCCCAGAGGTTCGTGGACCTGGACGATAATTCAGACAAAGAAAGCCACCTGACTTGGTAGTTTTGTGGATCAAAGTTATTATTTATGTAGTGATTTAAAAAGAGAACATAGCAAGCTTGAAGCAATTCAATCAATATGTGGATTACTCTACCCAATAATACAAGTGGGGGTTTGCAACGTTCCCTACTTAATGATTGAAAAGGGCACATGAGCAGGCACGAAGCAAAGTGAGCAATTAGCATATACAACCTTATGCATCAAAGCAGTAGGGTGTCAATTGCTGCAGTAACAGGTGCGTCGTTGAGTGATGTGTCGAGGTTCTTCTCATCAAGGTTTGTCTTTTCATCAAAGTTTAGAGACAAAGTGGTTTGGTCAAAGCTCAGAATCAAAGTCTTTTTGTCAAAGTTTCAGCGGAACTCATGCTGCAGACATTAACTCTTGGAGCTTCTTCCAGCTTCTCCAATGTTGTCTGTTGTCTGTCTGTTTTGACTGCTACTATATCTTATCTTTACATGCTTCTGAGCAAATAGGTGTCAACCAAGTTACGAGAAGGCCCAATTTGTCCATAGCATTAAGAGGGATGGCTGGTTGGACCACTCATGGACCGTATGAACCCCTTATATCCTCTCTATGCAAAGCCAGGTGTCCTATCAGTTGTTTGTCCTTTGCAGTTGTTGTTGACATCGAAAACCTTCTGGAAGCTTCTCCTTGTCAGTTGTTATTGAAAGTCGCAACCCGTCTACAGTTTCTGTACTGTATTGCTCCTGCATTGTTAAACTGATGTCCAACTGTCCAGTTTAAACAGTCTGCACTTTGTTGTTTTGCAATTGTGCATTTATATTGTAATGTCCAGAGCAAGTTAACCCTTGCTTTCAAATGTACTGTAAATGCACTATCCAAGTGAATGTCCAAATCCTTAAAGAGAGTGGTTAACACTTTATGTTGAATCGTCCAGTAGTTCAAAAGAGTAAAATGGGGTTTGACCCAATGTCCAAAATCCTTACAATTCCCTCAGAGTCCAAAAATCAATCGATCTCAGTCTTGAATATATTCAATGACTGAGCATCCACAGCCCTCTGGGGTAGAGAATTCCAAATATTAACGACCTTCTGAGTGAAGAAATTCCTCCCCACCTAAATGGCCGACCCCTTATCCTGAGACTATGCCGCCTAGTTCTTAACTCCCCAGCCTGGGGAAACATCCTCTCAGCATCTACCCTGTCAAGCCCTCTCAGAATCTTATATGTTTCAGTGAGATCACCTCTCATTCTTCCAAACAGCAGAGAGAATAGGCCCATTCTACTCAATCTTTCCTCATAGGACAACCCTCTCATCCTAGAAATCAATCTAGTGAACCTTCATTGCATTGCCTCTAAGGCAAGTACATCCCTCCTTAGATAAGGAGACCAAAACTGCACACAGTACTCTAGGTGTGGTCTCACCAAAGCCCTGTACAATTGCAGCAAGACTTCCTTACTCTTGTGCTCCAACCCCCTTGCAATAAAGGCCAACGTACCATTTGCCTTCCTAATTGTTTGCTGTACCTGCATGTTAACTTTCTATGTTTTATGTACAAGGACACCCAAATCCCTCTGAACTCCAACATTTAATAGTTTCTCACCATTTAAACAATATTTTGTTTTTCTATTTTTCCTACCAAAGTGAATAACCTCACATTTCCGCACATTATACTCCATCTGCCACCTGCTTGCCCACTCACTTAACCTGTCGCTATCCCTCTGTAGAAAGGGATGAAGAAAAATCAAAGGTGAAAATACCCAACTGAAAGAGAGCCAATTTCAGTGATTTGAGAAGGGATCTAGCACAGTGGACTGGAAGCAAAGATTGGCCAAGAAAACAGTAAATGAGCAGTGGCAGGCCTTCAAGGCAAAGATAGTTCGGGTATAAACTAAGCATATTCCCATAAGGATGAAAGAGAGGGCATCCAAAGCTAGAACTCTCTGGATGGCAAAGTAAATAGAGGTTACAATAAAACAGAACAAGGAGGTTTATGACAAATGTCAGGTACAGAATACAATAGAAAACCAGGCAGAATACAGAGAGTGCAGGGGGAAATTGAAAAAGGATATAAGAAGAGCAAAGAGAGAATATGAGAAAAGATTCACGGGTAACATAAAAGGGAATCCAAAAATCTTTTATAAATATATAAAAAGTAAAAGGATAGTTAAAAGAATGATGGGGATGATTAGGGACAAAACAGGAAATCTGTTTGTGGAGGCAGAGGGCATGACTGAGGTACTGAATGAGCACTTTGCATCTGAGTTCACAATAGAAGAGGATGAAGTTAATGTTGCAGTGGAGGAGGAGAGAGTAGAGATATTGGATAGGATGAAAATAGATAGAAAGGAGGTGCTAAATAGGTTGACATCACTCAAAGTTAGCAAGTCGCCCTGTCCAGATGGGATGCATTCTAGGTTGCTGAGGGAAGCTAGGGTGGAGATAGCAGATGCTTTGACCATAATCTTTCAATCCTCCTTAGGTATGAGAGTGGTGCCAGAGAACTAGAGGATTGCAAATGTTACACCCGATTTAAAAAAGAGGAGATGGATAAATCTGGTAACTACAGGCCAGTCAGCCTAACATCAATGGTGGGAAAACTACTAGAGACCATTGTCAAGGACAAAATTAATTCTCACTTGGAGAAGTATGGGTTAATAAGGGACAGCCATCAAAGATTTGTTAAAGGCAAATCGTGTCTGACTAACCTGATTGAGTTCTTTGATGAAGTAACAGAGAGGGTTGATGAAGGTAGTGCAATAGATGTTGTATATATGGACTTTCAAAAGGCATTTGATAAAGTACCAAATAACAGACTTATTCGGAAAATAGAAGCACATGGGATTAAAGGGATGGTGGTAACTTGGGTACGTAATTGGCTAAGGGATAGGAGGCAGAGAGTAGTGGTGAATGGTTTTTCCGACTGGAGAGAAGTATGCAGTGGGCTCCACCAGGGGTCGCTATTAGGACCATTGCTTTTCTTGTTAGATATAAATGACCTGAACTTGGGTATAGGGAGTACAATTTTGAAATTTGCAGATGATACAAAACTTGGAAACGTAGTAAATAGTGAGGAGGTCAGTAGTAGACTTCAACAGGACATAGACAGACTGGTGAAATGGGCAAACACATGGCAGATGCAATTTAATATGGATAAGTGTGAAGTGTTGCACATTGGGAGGAAAAACATGGAGAGGCAGTATAATCTAAATGGTACTATTTTGAGGGGGGTGCAAGAGCAAAGGAACCTGGGGATGCATATTGACAAATCTTTGATGGTGTCAGGGCAAGTTGATAAGGCGGTTAAGAAAGCGTACGGGATGCGTGGCTTTGTACATAGGGGAATTGAATACAGAAACAAGGAAGTCATGCTAAACATTTACAAATCACTGGTTAGGCCTCAGCTGGAGTATTGTGTACAATGCTGGGCACCGCACTTCATAGGAAGGAAAAATAGAAAAGCAGAATATTTTTTATAAGGTGAGAATCTAAGAAATGCTGATAGTCAGAGGAATTTGGGTATTCTTGTACTTGAATCACAAAAAGTTAACATGCAGGTACAGCAAGAAATTAGGAAGGCAAATGGTATGTTAGCCTTTATTGCAAGGGTGTTGAAGTATAAGAGTAAGGAGGTGTTGCTGCAATTATATAGGGCTCTGGTGAAACCACACCTGAAGTACTGCGTACAGTTTTGGTCTCTTTATCTAAGGAAGGATATACTTGCCTTAGAGGCGGTGCAACAAAGGTTCACTAGATTGAGTCCTAGGATGAGAGGGCTATCCTATGAGGAGAGATTGAGTAGAATGGGCCTACATTCTCTGGAGTTTAGAAAAATGAGAAGTGATCTCATTGAAACATATAAAATTTTTAGAGGGCTTGACAGGGTAAATGCTGAAAGGCTGTTTCCCCTGGCTGCAGAGTCTAGAACTAGGGGTCATAGTCTCAGGATAAGGGGTCGGCCATTTAGGACCAAGATGAGGAAAAATTTCTTCACTCAGAGGGTTGTGAATCTTTGGAATTCTCTACTCTAGAGGGCTGTGGATGCTCAATCATTGAGTATATTCAAGACTGAGATCAATGGATTTTTGGATGCTAACGGAATCCCAAGGATATGGGGATAGAGCGGGAAAGTGGAGTTGAGGTCGAAGATCAGCCATGATCTTATTGAATGGCGGAGCAGGCTCGAGGGGCCGTATGGCCTACTCCTGCTCCTATTTCTTATGTTCTTATTAACTGCCAATAAACCTCAATGGCGCTGAAAATTAACTATTATAAGTCTCATTCCTTCAGGTTGTGAGTTGGTTTAGAAGATTTTAAAAATGTCAAATTTGAAATTTTTACATTTTTTTTCTTACCTTTCCTTTCTGTCTTTTTTTTCTCTCTCTCAATCTAATCTTTCTTTCCCTCTCTTTATTTTTCTTTCTTTACCTGATTTGACATTGAATTCATCCCTTTTAATTCACCCGCCTTCTCAGACCTTCCACTGTTTATTTCCCAATTCTTAAATTACACTGGTTAAGGAGATACCCTGTTGCTTGATCAAAAGCAAAATACTGCCGATGCTGGAAATTTGAAATGATACTTGCCCTGCTCACTCATGTCCCAGATGCCCTGTTTCATTCTCTGTGCTGTTATCAGCTCGCACTTTAAACAACTCAGTGGGCAAAACATTTTTGAGCTGTAGGGTGCACGGGCAAGTCTAACTAATGATAGATGCCGTTAGATGTCTTGCTACAGCAAAATGTGGCCCAATATAGCTGCTGCACTGCCAAAAAGTAGATTAAAGACATTTTGAAGCACTGTAATTGCAGCTAAATGGCTCAACAAGCATCCTAGCAGCCTGAAATGACTAACCAGAGACTTACCTTAATGGAGGTGAAGATCCTTTTAAATAGCACTTAAATAGCCATTGGTGCTGGCACAAATGGGTCCCATATCAGTGAAAAGACCGTCATTATAATATTTTAATTTAGGCAAATGCCTGGGACGCCTAAGGGGTGTCCACACAAGTATGGCGACGACGCACTTCTGGTGCGTTTCGATCGCGTACAAAAATATGCTACAAATTGGTGTGTTGTGGATGTGTTTCGTGCCTGAAAAGCAGACAAAGCAAGGTTTAATTTTGCCACCACAACGTATCTTCACTGCCATCTCCACAATATTTTGACTAACAAGTTTCGTTTGAAGTCAAATCAGGCAATTAAAGATGGAGCGCTATTTAAGCTGAATATTGCCTTTGTAGTTGTTACACTTAACAAAGAGGGAAATAAAGCATGTAAAACAGTCATTGTCTGCAAAGGCTTTTGTGTGCTCCCTTATCTAAAATTAAAATGTCAAATTACCGAGGAACAATTCTTATGACTGTGGGAACACAGATCGTAGATCGTGGATTCCCCTGATGCAGATAATTGATTAATTGTTCTGCTTGTTTGCTAATTGCATGTGGTTTAGTTTATAATTGAACATTAATGTCCAAGAAATAGAAACTCCAAATGCGCTATTTGGAAGATGCTGTGGGTTTCATTAACAATGATATGGCCTGTCTCATTGCAGAGGCTTGGAGCTGAATTGAGATGACCAGGGTCACATCAGCTTCCCACAACTAAAAACAAAAGGCAGTGTAGCAAGCATGCAGAATCCTAATGTCTGTGTTACCACAAAAACCATTAAGTCATTCCCGTCGGCCTGCATATCATTGAATCCATTATCTCAAAAACACAATTTAGTCAATATATGTTTTGGAAAACATTGGATTTTCCTGTTCCTGCACCTGGGTGTGTTGGATCGATGAGGTGTAGCAAATATGGGAAAATCAAGTGGGGAGCAATGTGCACCCTTATCAACACCACCCGACCAACTTCTATTCATTTCAATGGATAAAAACTCAGGCGACTTCCTTATGGGCAAGTGCTCCACTCCTTCCAATTTTCCTGCATTCACTGTGTCCAGGCGATCCAATAGCTCCAGGTGCAGGAGGAAGAAAACCTGCTCCATTTTCTTCATCAAGCTGCAGCAGTTTGGAACCTGCATATGAAAACCATCTATTTTTGTCAGTAATGGTTATTGCAATAAAATATCTCAAAATGCCCAAAGTTTCTCGATATTATAGTTGTGGAGCTGTTAGTCTAAAAATAAAAAATAAAAATGTCATGTTCCAAAAATAAAGCAATGAAAGTAAGTTAAAATATATCCCATTGTACATCGATTTACATCGAGACTAAAGCACAGAAACAGGCCATTCGGCTCAACTGGTCCATGCCAGCGTTTATGCTCCACATGAACCTCCTCCTTCCCTACTTCATCGAACCCTATCAGCATACCTTTCTATTACTTTCTCCCTCGTGTGTTTATCTAGCTTCCCCTTAAATGCATTTATGCTATTTGCCTCAACTACTCCTTGTGGTAGCACGTTCCATATTCTTGCCACTCTTTGGGTAAAGAAGTTTCTCCTGACCCTATCGGATTTATTAGTGACTATCTTATATTGATGACCTCTAGTTTTGGATTCACCCACAAGTGGAAACATTTCCTCAATGCCTACCCTATCAAACCCTTTCATTATCTTAAAGACCTCTATCAGGTCACCCCTCAGCCTTCTCATTGCTAGAGAAAAGAGCCCCAGCCTGTTCAGCCTTTCCTGATAAATATATCCTCTCAGTTCTGGTATCATCCTTGTGAATCTTTTTTGCACCTTCTCCAATGCCTCTATATCCTTTGTTTAATATGCAGACCAGAACTGTCCACAGTACTCCAAGTGTGGTCAAACCAAGGTTCTATACAAGTTTAACATAACTTCTCTACATCTGTACACCTGATTGACTGTACAATTCATTCTCATTCTATCTTAAGTTATTCATTTTATCAATGGTTTTCTGGTGCCTTCCCCAAGAGTCCTCTCATCTGAACTGAACATCATCAGGCTATTTTCCAAAGGGGTATCATAGAGAGCCAAATCCTGTCCCGTTCCCCCCTCCCCCCCCAACTCTTAACACATGAAACACTGGCTAGTGATCAGGAATGGAAACCCTGGGTGAAATTTAGCTTCCCTACCCCAAGGAATTAAGGGAAATCGTGGAACCTCCACTATCACCCTGCCTAACATCAGCTAACTCCAACCAGGAATCAAATCTGGGATCATTCTTTGAACGTGCAACAGGTCTTCTCTAGTAGTTTACAGATTGAAAATGCCCATTATAACAAATCCAAGTCACTGAGATGTGAACTCGCTAGTTGAAAGATTATTGCAACATAAAATGCATCCTTAAAAATAAAAAGAGAGAATGATATGTAGGTGGAAAATAATCTCATTGAGGGAGAATCAGATGACATCATTAGAAGTAAATAGTTTACAGTCAGCTGAACCCCAAATTGGGATTGTTTTATTATGCTTACTTGCCCATTTTTATTTGTACTGCAACAAATTGTATTTAAAATAGAAAAAGTCACAAGATGCTTCACGTAGGAGCAAGGAGCCAAGCAGGAGTGGGAGTGTTAGGTGAAGTCACCAAAAGCATGATCAAATAGACAGGTTTTAAGAAGGCCTCTAAAAGTGGGGAGAGAGATAGGGGTCAATTTTAGGATGGCTGAGTGGGTGCGTTCGTGGCAGGGGGGTTCCTAAAATTGGAGAATCCCGGAGCGGGTCCAAAGCTCGGCTCCAACCCGCCCACTTCTGGGTTCCCCAATGACGTGAATCAGTGCGCGCGCAGCCCCCGCAGGCGGGATTCCCACCGGCAATTAAAGCCAGCGGGATGACAGTTTAGATAGTTAGGGAGGTACTTGAGGTTGTTGACAGAGATTGGGAAGAGATTTTAGCAGGGGTGTGATTTTGGACTCTCCTCAGCGTGTTTCCCATGCTCATTCATTGCAGCAGGGCACTTTGTCACCTCAGACAAAGTTTTGCCTGCCACACTGTTGTCTCCACACTCAAAATTATTACATCATACCCTAAACTCTGCTGTCCAAACATATTTACCTACTTTGCGGACCCCCTTACATTCACACCGTCAGAATGGGGGGGGATTCCATAGCTGCATTCATCATTCCATTGGAGGACGAGCAACATCACCAGCCTCGCCAGGCATGCCATCAACCTCTGCCACCTGGAGCTACACAACACAGTGCTGCCCCACAGGCACCTGCACAAAGTAGTCGTGCAACTACACATACACCCACTGCAGAGTGACCAAATGGGTGGCATCAAGGACGTTCATGGATAACCTCATGAAAGGGCCTTATTGCACAAGCCTGTCAAGAATGGCCAAGACGTGGCAGTAGTTGTGACAATATAATATGTAATGTGAGTTGATCAGAAATCAAATATAAGTAAAAACAATGACAAACCCTCAAACACCCTTGTGCATCCCCTTCATGCTCACGGCACATTTGCCTTACGCTGCCTACTGCACATACGTGATGCATGCCCTGTGACTGCAGCACAGGTAGTGGCAGATGGGGTGAGGCTGATTGTGAAAGAGATGCACGAGAGGGTGAGTATGAGATAGAGCCATGAGATTGTATGAGGATTGGGTTGAGTGGTAGTGGTGGGATGAGTACTGGAGAGATGAGGAAGTGAAGGTAAGATGAGGATGAGGGTTCAGTGGGTGTGAGAAGTGATGTGATAGAGTAGTGTTGGCAGTGCAGAAGGAGATGTGGGGTGGGGGCGGTGATGTGGCAGACGGAGTGTAGGGGAATGAGTAAGAGTACTCACTTCAGCTGACCTGGTTAGGTCATTGAAGCGCCTCCTGTACTGTATGCAGTGCGTGATATGTTGGTGGTGCTGGTGACCTCCTCTGCCACCTTGAGCCAGGCCTTCGTGGTGGCAGAGGTAGGCCACTTCCTCCAGTCCGCCGGATGGAAGATCTCCCTCCTCCTCCTCCTCACCCCATCCAGTAAGACCTGGAGTGAGGCATCATTAAACCTGGGAGCAGCCTTTCCCCTGGGCTGCTCCATGGTGTAATTTTGCCTATTTTCTGCAGCATGATGCAGGTGTGCAGTTCGCCCGCTACGCAGCTTTCCAGCCCGAAACCCGAAAACCAAGGTTAGTGGCTTCAATATACTTACGATCGCGTGCCAAACCCATCGGTTTTACTGGGCATGTTACCCATGCGCCCAGTCAACCTCCCATTGCCAACCCACCTCCCTCCTAATATTGGGCCCATAGAGTGGCTGAGGAGTTCAATAAGGAAGCTCCAGAGAGTAGAAGTGAAATGGCAGAAGGCTCTACCACTGATGGCAAAATGGACAAGGGAGGGGTTGCACAGAAAACCAGAGGACTAAAAGGCACAAGGTGGGACATAAGGCTGAAGGAGGTTACATTGGTAAAGTCGGGTGAGCCTATGGATGGATTTGTGGATGAGGACAAAGATTTTGAATTTGCTGTTGGGGGCAGGGAAGGGAACTAACAGAGATTGACAAGGGCTCTCATAATGGGTGATTAGGATCTAACGTGAGATGTCATGCAGCCAGCAGAGTATTGGATTAGTTGGTGAAGAGTGACGGTCAGGACCTCAGCAAAGGAATGCATTGGGGAAATCAAGTCTACAGATAATAAAGGCACAGATAAGGGTAGCAGTGGGAGTGAGGTAGAAGTGGGGATACTAGTTGACTTCCCGTGACATTGTTCATGGAATTTATTTTTAAGTTGTTTCTTTTCCTCCAGTTGTATCTCTCATTCTTTCCCAGAATTGTACCTACAGTACCATTATAGTTAAAGATTTGCATCTGTAGGACAAAAATACTCATTGATCATAGGAATATCCATAGCATGTGAAAAATGTTGTAAGCCATGAAGCATGCTGATTGGCCTAAATGTCCCATTGACTAAACACCAGCTAGTTGAAAACTATTATTCTCTATACTGAGTGACATCAATGTCCTATGAGAGAGATTCACCTTTTTAAGAATCAAAATTAGAAACAAGTAAGATTTAATATTCTTTTTGATTTTACTGTATATTTTGTAGATTATTTTTAATGTTTTTGTTTAAACTATGAATGCAAGGTTTCCCAATGGCTCAGATATTCAAGATAGCATATAAATGGGCTATACAGAATGGAAGATCCCAGGTTTTATTCCTGGTCTGAGCTGAGTTAGCCGATCTCAGCCAAGATGAGATTCAGGAAACTACAATTGCTTTCAGTGCTTCTGGGCTAGGAAGGGAAAATCAACCGAGGTGCCTGATTACTATCCAATGACTCTTTGCTAGTTAATGCATACACTTGGATGTTGCATGAGGACATAATTGGGCTTGGGCCACCTACAGTAGAATGGCTTGCCAACATTTACTATCTAGGCTCATACATGATATATGGGCACTTGGGTGAGGTATTAGTGGAAGACTGGAACCTCAGAAACTCTACACCAGCATGAATTATCACTTTCAGGAGAAGAGAGGAGGGAAAAAAAACTGGAGGAATGAACAGGTTGTGAGTGCCCATGACATTATTGGGGGAACAGGCTTGAGAAGAATTGTGCTGATCAGTATCAGAAAGCTGCAGTAAAACAGGTAAAAATTATGCAATTGCTGAGTTATTGTTAGCAACTGTTGCCCCTTCCAAGATAGTAACACTATCCATGAGCGAGAGGGAGAAAATATTGGATGGAAGGATCCAAAAGAAGAGCCAACCCTTTCTGCTCTCAGCCAACATGCCTCCCAGCTTCCTCAATATAACACTGGTGGGGGAGCAAAAATAATTCAGTTCCAGTTGGTTGTGCTAATCCTCTAGTTTGCCACAACATGTAGCACAGACTGTGGGGGCTAAACTAATACTGCCTCTTTAATGAAGACTATTAGAAACCGGAAGCTAATAATGAGCCATCGTGTTCTAATCTGTCACCTGCAAGACTTGATCTGTTGTTTCAGTTACTGCATTACAGAAACTATTCATCTGAAAAGAATATATGGGACAGAATATAACCAATCAACAATTTCATCTCAAAAACAGAATAATGATGTTATAAATTTTATCCTTAATTAACCTACCAGAAAGAAATGCACCATCCAAAAATAAATAAATAAAACAGCTGGCATTTTTCCTATAAAGTTATACTTTGGGGTTTTAAGCAATTAAATAAAGATTTAACACAAGGATGGTATAAACAATGACTCATAGGTCGCAAGTGGGTGGCAGGTGACAGAGGGAAAGCCTAAAGCAGTTAGGGATTTGATGTGACTCATTGTGCTCGCTTTCTATTGTGAGTTATTACTTTTTGTGTAATTTAAGTCAGACTCAATGCAACATCATTGACTGTGACCAGCTTAGCAGGAGCTAAAGCACCAGTTTCTACATTTTTGTCCAGACTCTTTGGCAAGTGGTAGTGGAATTTTTCAATCCCTCTTTTCTGTAATGAGAAAGGAGACATCCATAATAAAGAGCAATGGATATTATAACTATAACATATTAAAATGCAATACATTGGACATAATCGGCATATCAAAGAGCAAGTATTTTTGCAAAATATTTTTTTCAATGATTGATTTATTTGGCCATCACTGATATCGCAAATCTTTTAAAATAGATGTTAGTTTTTATATCTGTATCCAACATATGTACCCTTGAAGGAAAATTCCTTTAATTATAATAAGAAACTGAGAAGTATAAATAATGAGCATATTTTCCAATATGTGGCAGTTAAAAACTGTATGTTTATTAAGTAACTGGCTCTGATTTTTTTAAAATTATTGTTATGGTTGCTGAAAATCTGTGAGCAACATTTAGTTGTGTGCAGGCAAATATTTTATAAAAACACCTCAAGTTAGAAGAACAGTCAAGAAAAGGATTGCAACAATTGCTTCATTTTTATAGATCTGTGTCAGTACTGTTTTACACAGTTAATTTTCTAAATGGGATTTAGTTGATCATCTCAACTGGTGTTTATTACTGGAGCTAATAGGCTAACTAAGCAGCACCCACAGGTCATCTCTGGTCTTTGGGCTTGTGTTAGAGTTAAATAATTGTCCTAGTCAGACAGTAACTCTATTTTACTAGTTAGTACACAGAACACAGATGGGTTCAGCAGCTTCTCTAAGAATGCTGTTTTTAAGTTTTTTCCTCTTGTGGGGGTGGGGGTGGGGGTGGGGGTGGGTGGGTAGGGTGTGGGGGGGTGGGGGGAGGAGGTGGTAGTAAAAGATATTTGGAAACTATTTTGATCTGAGGCTATACAGTAGGCATATTGACTTGGCTATGTGCTATTTATTTGGTGATTAAACTTTGATGTTTATTTTGAATTTTTTTAACATAGAAAGTCTAATCAGGAGATGAAGTGAGATGCATTTTGTGCTGTTTGCAATCCGACATATGTAAGTCATGTAAATTGCTATATTATTATTTAGAGTCTTGTTTAGAAGCATGGACATTTCAACTTATTTTCCCTGTTTTCCTTGTACAGTATATATCATAATCTGCACATTAAACAAAAGATTATGCACCATGTTATACTTATGTTAAACTCTGCTGATAAGCTTTAAATAAAATGAACATGCCATTTCTTTTAACTAAAACAATAATGGTGATAGTGAATGAAGGGATCACTGCAGGGACTGGAATATTAAATCACTGACAATTAAACAGGCTGAATTGATTTTATTGATTTTCTTTCTTTTCATTCCAGATTCTGCTAGGACAAAGTCATAGGCTTAGAAAGTAATCTGCCAAATGAGATGTTTGCTCAAGTCTGCAAAGATTGTACATAAAATCATAAACTGTTCTTTATTAAAATCAGAAAGTAATATAATTCCTTACCTATATGGTGTAGAGACTATGCTGAAGTAGAATGAAGAAAAAGAATAATTAAGTTGTCCAGGGAGTGAAATAAAATTGTTATTCGAACTGGTTTTAGGCTCCTTTATAATCCAAGACTGAATACAAACAGATAAAATTGACGGGCAGGAAAAGACCAGCTTGTCCATCAAGCCTGCCTCACACCATGATGGCCGGAGCATTTTGACTAAACATTTCTTCCCTACCCCCCACCTCCTCCCCCTCCTTCCTCCCCCCTCCTCTCGCCTCACAGAAATGTGTTCTCCAGGGAGACGCAAAAAAACCCGGGGCCAATCAAAACCCAGGCGATTGAAACCAGCCCAGAAGATCACATGGACCAAGTGTTATCTATAAAGGGACTTACCTTCTGTGTGACGCAATCTCTACCCCAGTCAAAAACAGGTCCAGCTCCCTCTTGAAGGCACACAGAGAGTCAGCACCCACAACACCAGTCGGCAATGTATTCCAGAGACTCACTACTCTCTGGGAAAAGAACTGCCTAACATCCAGTCTATTCCTACTCTTACATAGTTTGAACTTGAATGGGAAACAGCAGAGTCTATCTTCAGATTCCTAGCTAGACAGTGTGGAACAAACCCATTGCTAATAATACATTGTCAGAGCTTTTCACCATATATATTAATGACTTGGATGAAGGAATGGAGTTGTATATCAAAGTTTGTAGATGACACTAAGTTAGCAGGTGCAGTAAGTTGCGTAGTTGGGACCAGAAAGTTACAAAAAGTCACAGATAGACGAAGTGAGTGGACAAAACTTTGGCAGATGGAGCTAACGTGGTGAACTTTAATGTAAAGACATCCACTTCGATCTGAGAAAGCCAAATTGGAATATTTTCTTAATGGTGAGAGACTAGGAGCTGTGGAGGAGCAAAGAGATTTAGGTGTCCATGTACACAAATCACTAAAAGCTAGTGCACAGATGCAAAAGGTAATCAAAAAGGTTAATGGAATGTTGGCCTTTACTTCAAGGGGGTTGGAATGCAAAAGTGAGGAAGTTATGCTTCAGTTGGGTCAGACCCTATCTGAAGTACTGCATTTAGTTTTGGGCACCAAACCTCAGGAGAGATTTATTGGCCTTAGAAAGGGTACAGCACAGATTCACCAGAATGATACCAGGATTTAATAGATTCACTTCTGAGGACTGGTTACATGAACTTTGCTTATATTCTCTTGAGTTTAGAAGATTGAGGGGTGATCTAATCGAGGTGTTGAAAATTATAAAGAGGTTCGATAGGGTAGATACAGGGAAACTATTTTCTCTGGTGGGGGAAGCCAGAACAAGAGGGCATGATCTTAAAATTAGAGCTAGGCCATTTAGAAGTAAAATCAGGAGGCGCCTTTTCCACACAAATGGTATTGGAAATTTGTAACTCTCCCCCTCAGCCCCTCCAAAAGGCTGTGGTACTGGATCAATTTAAATTTTCAGGGCTGAGTTAGATAGGTTTTTGTTAGGTAAAGGTATCAAGGTTTGGAGCAAAAACATGAAATGGAGTTGAGGTACAGATTAGCCATGATCACTCAAATTAAACACTCAAACTAATATATATAATATATACTATATATACATAAATATATATATATATATATATAAAGCTTACTGAAGCAACTGAATATCTATATATAATCAGATTATACATTGCTCTCACACCTGAGCAAAGAATTGGACGTTGACTAATCATCTGAAGGACAAACACTTTTCATTTCAAAATATATTTAATAATAAATATACCTAATCTAGGATACAGGATACCACTGAGATTTCCAAATCATTAAAATATTTGTTGTACTGAAAGTAAAGCGTTAAAAATAAATTTTCTAACATTGCTAAAGAATACTAGTCAACTTGCCTTACCAAGGATGCAGAGGTTGTTAGTAGGGATTTATCAGGAATAATGGCGAACAAAAAAAGTGCGATGATGCAGGTAATCATGTACCTTAGCGTAACATTTTCTTGCATTCATATGGCTGATCTTCAGTGGTAGTTAATGATATTATTCAGTGATGGTAATGAAGAGAAAAGCATCACTGTAGCAGGTAGAACTCTTGCAGTAATCCCAGTTGGTTAGAGAGTAGTTTGATAACTTAGCGATAAGTACTTGCAGAACTGCCACTCCACTGTTGCCTCATTTGTAATTTTGTCTGAGCTTTATTGTTGACCAATATGACTTTTGGTGACAAGGTATGGCAACTGAGAAAAGGTCCCTCTACAAAAGATAGATATCTCATCCACAGGAAAAGGAATGACTACGGGACAAAGTGAGGAAATAAAAAAAAAATTAAGGTAAAACATTACTTGACTATTTTGATATTAATTCTGGTCCTCTCAGAAAACACATTTCATACAGAGATTTTCCCATAAATATGTAATTTTGGCACACATATTAGTTAATTACTTCAAGGTGAGGTAGCCAATTGGATACAAAATTGGCTTGACGACAGAAGACAGAGGGTGGTTGTAGAGGGTTGTTTTTCAAACTGGAGGCCTGTGACCAGCGGTGTGCCTCAGGGATCGGTGCTGGGTCCGCTGTTATTTGTTATTTATATTAATGATTTGGATGAGAATTTAGGAGGCATGGTTAGTAAGTTTGCAGATGACACCAAGATTGGTGGCATTGTGGACAGTGAAGAAGGTTATCTAGGATTGCAACGGGATCTTGATAAATTGGGCCAGTGGGCCGATGAATGGCAGATGGAGTTTAATTTAGATAAATGTGAGGTGATGCATTTTGGTAGATCGAATCGGGCCAGGACCTACTCCGTTAATGGTAGGGTGTTGGGGAGAGTTATAGAACAAAGAGATCTAGGAGTACAGGTTCATAGCTCCTTGAAAGTGGAGTCACAGGTGGATAGGGTGGTGAAGAAGGCATTCGGCATGCTTGGTTTCATTGGTCAGAACATTGAATACAGGAGTTGGGATGTCTTGTTGAAGTTGTACAAGACATTAGTAAGGCCACACTTGGAATACTGTGTGCAGTTCTGGTCAGCCTATTATAGAAAGGATATTATTAAACTAGAAAGAGTGCAGAAAAGATTTACTCGGATGCTACCGGGACTTGATGGTTTGACTTATAGGGAGAGGTTAGATAGACTGGGACTTTTTTCCCTGGAGAGTAGGAGGTTAACGGGTGATCTTATAGAAGTCTATAAAATAATGAGGGGCATAGATAAGGTAGATAGTCAAAATCTTTTCCCAAAGGTAGGGGAGTCTATAACGAGGGGACATAGATTTAAGGTGAAAGGGGAGAGATACAAAAGGGTCTAGAGGGGAAATTATTTCACTCAAAGGGTGGTGAGTGTCTGGAACGAGCTGCCAGAGGCAGTAGTAGAGGAGGGTACAATTTTGTCTTTTAAAAAGCATTTGGACAGTTACATGGGTAAGATGGGTATAGAGGGATATGGGCCAAGTGCAGGCAATTGGGACTAGCTTAGTGGTATAAACTGGGCGACATGGACATGTTGGGCCGAAGGCCCTGTTCCATGTTGTAAACTTCTATGATTCTATGATTTTAGGTGAAAGAGTTCTGAAGATGTTCAAGTTTTCCTTTCCATTTTCCCAAGAATCCAAGCAGAGGACCCATTAATATACAAATCTTCAATTGCCTAAAATTAATTGTTGCTTTCTTTATTTTCAAAAGATGTAAAATCCAAGAAAATAACTTGAAATGTTTAGCTCATATGACAAATATAAAATAGAAACAAATAATTACAATATGCATACGCGTATGAGCTTTGTTTATGGGAAAATACAAAAATATCCGTAAGATCTTAATAAGATGAACCTTACATTTTGGAGAAGAAACTTATTTTGCAGAACCCTTAACTTCCGAAATCATCACGATCTCTTCATTCAGACAACGTATCATTGGGAGTACAACTCCCATTGCGCTTGACCCACTTAAAGGGGAATTAAAATCACGTTGTGACGCAAATTCAATTCTCGCATTACATTATTAAATGTTTTTTTTATATTTCCCTGTGATGTTTTCTCTAATGTATGCACATGATAACCCTAAGCATTTCCATATGTACATTTTAATGTGAAGGTTTCAGTGGCATATCCCTTTTCCAAATGTGACATTTCCACTGGAAAACTGTATTATACAAATTCTTACAGTAAAGCAACAGAGTAAAGGCAGTTTAGTGAGAAATTATAGCAATTTGTAGTGTTTCAGATATACAGGTTGGAAATTGGTTTAAGAGTGCCAGATTTTATTTTGCATGATTTTTAACATTTTCCCTATTAAAAGCATCCCCTCCACCTCCCAAGTTTGCAGACGATACACAGCTAGGTGGAAAAGTAAGCTGTGAGGAGGACACAAAGAGTCTGCAAAGGGATATGGACAGGTTAAGTGAGTGGGCAGATGGAGTATAATATAGGGAAATGTGAGGTTATTTATTTTGGTAGGAAGAATAGAAAAACAGAATATTTTTTAAATGGTGAGAAACTATTAAATGCTGGTGTCCAGAGAGACTTGGGTGTCCTCGTATAAGAAACACAAAAAGTTAGCACACAGGTACAAGCAAGCAATTAGGAAGGCAAATGGCATGTTGGCCTTTATTGCAAGGTGGTTGGAGTACAAGAGTAAGGAAGTCTTACTACAGTTGTACAGGGCATTGGTGAGACCTCACCTGGAGTTCTGTGTAAAGTTTTGGTCTCCTTATCTAAGGAAGGATATACTTGCCTTGGAGGCAGTGAAATGAAGGTTCACTAAATTAATTCCTGGGATAAGAGGTTTGTCGCATGAGCAGAGATTGAGTAGAATGGGCCTATACTCTCTGGAGTTTAGAAGAATGAGAGGTGATCTCATTGAAACATATACAATTCTGAGGGGACTTGACAAGGTAGATGCTGAGAGGTTGTTTCCCCTGGCTAGAGAATCTAGAACTAGAGGGCATAGTCTCAGGATAAGGGGTCAGCCATTTAGGACTGAAATGAGGAGGAATTTCTTCACTCAGAGGGTTGTGAATCTCTGGAATTCTCTACCCCAGAGGGCTGTGGATGCTGAGTCGTTGAGTATATTCAAGGCTGAGATCGATAGATTTTGGACTCTAGGGGAATCAATGGATATGGGGATCGGGCGAAAAAGTGGAGTTGAGGTCGAAGATCAGCCATGATCTTATTGAATGGTGCAGCAGGCTCGATGGGCCGTATAGCTTACTCCTGCTCCAATTTCTTATGTTCTTATGAGACCTTCATCCTCTTGAGAGTCCAGGTAATGTTATAAACTGCAATGCTTTAAAAAAGTTTTCAAATACAAACAGTCCAGTGTAGAATTGAGCTTCTAAAGTCATACATCTCCTCCAAGCTATATACTGTTCCCCCGCTGAGAAATTAGGTGTTCAGCTTCTTGCCAGGCCTCTCCCAATCCTATGTAACAAGCCACATTCAGCATTATAAGGGCACTTGAGTTCATTCATCCTTTGGTTTCCCTCCATTCTTAATAAGGTGTACATTGCTTCCAATTGGGTTTTATATATAAGAGCATGAGGTACAATAGCAAAGAGGTTTGATGCATTTTTAAAAGGCAATGATTCGGACACAGTTAAAATAATCTGTGTAATTTTGACACCCATTGTAGAGAGGATATTAAGACCGTAAAGAGCAGACAGAGTATATTTACCAGGGATAAGAAACTATAGTTATGAGAAGACACTTGAGATACTGGATCCTGTGTTTGTGAAAGGTGCTATATAATAAAAGTTCTTTCTTTGAAAGAGTGATTAGGGGAAGTTAGAGATGAAGACCCTTCAATTTAAAATTGTCACTAAGAGGTGAAATTTATTTGGGCAGAGAGATGTTGTAGCATGGAAAATTTTGGTCAGGGAATAATTGAGACAGAGCCCATTGCATCTATTAAGGGATAAACTTTTGAAGCAGAGGACGATACAGGGCTATGGAGAGAAAGCACAGCAGTGGATTCATTTTGGATTGCTTTAGTAAAGAGCAAGCACAGACATGATGAGCTGAATGGCCTCTTTCTGCACTGTAAACTTCTACGCTTCTGTGGCATGTGTCAGGCAATGCATTCATTGTACTTCAACTCCACAGTATTACCCATTGATAAACCAATGTGTAGAACTTATGTAATCAAAGATAACCTCAGGTTTATAAAATTCGGAAACCATGAACTCTACTTTTGCCTTCAGGCAATGTCGTGTAAGAAATCCTCCATCTCAGTTCTGAAAACACAGGATCAGAAATGTAGATAAAATACCAACTGCACTACAATCTTTTACAAGCAGCTCAGTGTTGTCCTGCCTGCTGGCCTTAGTGATTAAGAATATAAGAAATAGAAGCTGGAGTAGGCCACATGGCTCCTCGAGCCTGCTCTGCCATTCAATAAGATCATGGCTGATCTTCTACCTCAACTCCACTTTCTTGCCTTATCCCCATATCGCTTGATTCCCTTAGTGAACAAAAATCTATCAATCTCACTCTTGAATATATTCAATGACTGAGCACCCACAGCCCTCTGGGGTAGAGAATTCCAAAGATTCACAACCCTCTGAGTGAAGAAATTGTTTCTCATCTCGGTCCTAAATGGCCAAACCCTTATCTTGAAATTATGACTCGTAGTTCTAGTCTCTCCAGCCAGGGGAAACAGCCTCTCAGCATCTACCTGTCAAGCCATCTAAGGATTTTATACATTTCAATGAGATCACCTCTCATTCTTCTAAACTCCAGAGAGTATAGGCCCATTCTACTCAATCTCTCCTCATAGGACAACCCTCTAATCCCAGGAATCAATCTAGTGAACCTTTGTTGCACCCGCTCGAAGGCAAGTATATCCTTCCTTAGGTAAGGAGACCAAAACTGTACACAGTACTCCAGGTGTGGTCTCACCAGAGCCCTATATAATTGCAGCAAGTCCTCCTTACTCTTATATTCCAAACCCCTTGCCTTCCTAATTGCTTGCTGTATCTGCATGTTAACTTTTCATGATTCGTGTACAAGGACACCTAAATCCCTCTGAACACCAATATTTCTTAGACTCTCACCTTTTAAAAAATATTCTGTTTTTCTACTCTTCCTACCAAAGTGGATAATTTCACATTTTCCCACATTATACTCCATCTGCCACCTTCTCGCCCACTTACTTAACCTGTCTGTATCACTTTGCAGCCTCTTTGTGTCCTTCTCACAGCTTACTTTCCCACCTAGCTTTGTATCGTCAGCAAACTTGGATACATTATACTCGCTCCCCTCATCTAAGTCATTAATATAGATTGTAAATAGCTGAGGCCCAAGCACTGATCCTTGCGGCACCCCACTCGTTACAGCCTGCCAACCCGAAAATGACCCGTTTATTCCTACTCTGTGTGTTCTGTCCGTTAACCAATCCTCTATCCATGCTAATATATTACCCCCAATCCCATGAGCCCTAATCTTGTGTAACAACCTTTTGTGTGGTACCTTATCGAATGCCTTTTGAAAATACAGATATACTACATCAACTGGTTCCCCCTTATCAATCCTGTTAGTTACATCCTCAAAAAATTCTAATAGATTTGTCAAACAAGATTTCTCTTTCATAAAACCATGTTGACTATGCCTAATCATATTATGATTTTCTAGGTGCCCTGTTACTAGTCCTTAATAATAGATCCTAGCATTTTCACTACTACTGATATCAGGCTAACTGGCCTATAGTTCCTTGTTTTCTCTCTCCCTCCTTTCTTTCATAGTGGGGGTACATTTACTACCTTCTAATCCATAGGAGCCATTCTAGAGTCTAGGGAATTCTGGAAGATCAAAACCAATGCATCCACTCTCTCTGCAGCCACCTCTTTTAAAACCCTAGGATGTAGGCAATCAGGTCCAGGGGATTTGTCAGCTTTTAGTCCCATTAATTTTTCCAGTACTTTTTCTTTACTAATCTTAATTGCTTTAAGTTCCTCACTCTCATTAGCCCCTTGATTCCCCACTATTTTTGGGGTTTTTTTTTGTCTTTTACTGTGATGACAGATACAAAATACTTGTTTAACGTCGCTGCCATTTCCTTATTCCCCATTTTAATTTCTCCTGTCTCTGTCTCTAAGGGACCCACGTTTACTTTCGCTAATCTCTTCCTTTTTGCATACTTGTAGAAGCTCATACAATCTGTTTTTATATTTCTTGCTACTTTACTCTCATATTCAATTTTCTCCCTCTTTATCAATTTCTTGGTTATCCTTTGCTGATTTCTAAAACCCTCCCAATCTTCAGGCTTACTATTGTATTTGGCAACATTGTAAGCCTCTTCTTTTAATCTAATGCTATCCTTAACTTCTCTACTTAGGAAAAGTGATTCAACCATGGCTATGAAGATTTTATTCTTCATGGGAATGCATAATCCTTGAGAATTATGAATTATTTCTTTAAATGTTCACCATTGCTTATTTACTGTCACATGTTTTAATCTAATTTCCCAATCTACCTTCGCCAACTCATCCCTCATACCTATGTAATTGGCTTTGTTTAAATTTAAGACCCGAGGTTCTGACTTAACTTCATCACTCTCAAACTCAATATGAAATTCTATCATATTATGATCACTCTCCCCCAGAGGATCCTTAACTATAAGGTTACTTATTAGCCCTGTCTCATTACACAATACTAGATCTAAAATAGCTTGTTCCCCAGTTGGTTCCTCAACATATTGCTCTAGAAAACTGTCTCAAATGCATTTCATGAACTCATCCTTCAAGCTACTTTTGCCAATTTAGCTTGCCCAGTCTATATGAAAATTAAAGTCCCCCACGATTATTGCATGGTTCTTAATACTGTCACTGGTTCCTGTGAGGGAATATTCCTGTTTGCCAGCCCCATCATCTGTTAAAGAGGTTTGAAGAAGATGCTCAAGCGCAACCTCAAGCAATGTAATATCAATGCTGGGAAAATCTTGCAGCTGTTTGTACAAGCTGTAATAAATGGCAGTGTTAAACGTACGAGCACATTGGTCTCCTGAAGAAGTAGCAACAGCTGAACCATAAACAGCAGTAGCTGGTTGATCCCAGATGGGCCGTTTAGGTCCACGAAATGTGCAGAAGAGCTTACCTTTTTTTGCACAATATTTTTCATGGTCATCAGCGTAGATGTCAAGACTGATTCTTTTTCCAACACAGGTTGTCATCTTTGAGTTCAAAGGACTACCACTATTGCCCTTTATTTTAAATCGGAAAGTCTCAAATTATTTTTGTGGGGCCAGGAGGAGCAGGTCACTGCTGCCATCCCGGGCTCCCCCATTCACGATCGGCCCCATGCTGCCAGAAACTACCTTCTACCGGCCGGGTCAGCCTGTGAGCAGTCCGACATTGCGGCCAGTGGGCATCAATTTTGGGCGTGCAGCTTGCCAGCAACATGTTAATGAGGCCCCGCCCTCAAAACGGAATGGGGCTCCTGACAGAGGGATTGGTCAGCTGGCCCACCCGCTCCACCGATTGGCTACTTGGTAGTTCAAATCGCCCCTCAAGGGTTAAAAAGTTCACCGGGAAATAAAGACCCTAAACTCTGGTTCAGTGGGTTTTTCATTACTGTACATGCAGCGATATATGTATAGCAACCGTGGAAAAGTCGTCACAATTCTAAGGGCTATTTACTTGTTTACATCAAGAGATCAGGCCAAAAGGCACAATGAATCTGCCAGCCATACAACATAATCACAACTGCACCATTCTGACCAAAGATACATCCAGAGTTCTATTAAACAGTTCTTTTCATAACCATAATTGACCAAAGGAAAACTGTTTGTAGCAATCAAATGTATTTAATATCTAGTACGCATCAGTTTCACTGAATTTACATTTCTTGTAAAAAAAATAAGTGACATGTTCTGAAGCCAATTGATTAAACCTTTTTGTATCTACATTTTATGTAGATCGGTAGACAGCCTACAATCAATAACATGAACTTATCTTTCATGGTAGAAAGACAAATAGATTGAACAATCAACATATCACCTGCTTCTTCTGAAGCTGGCAGGGTGAATCTTCATTCTCCAGTGAGTTGATATTTACAGGAGTGCATTTTCTTGTCCTCAGCACAATTATTTTCTTGTAAGCTCACCACAGCATCCCTGCCAGATGTTACATTTTTGATTTTTCATAATTTCTGTGTCGCTGCAGCTTTTTGGCTACTCTCAAGTGCCGCTAATAGATCTTCAGCTGATGCACCTTCCATTTTCTATACAAACGATCTTTATTTTACTTGTTTTATTAGCTCATTGACTAGAAAGGACAGGCAAGTGTCCATTATTGTCAAGGTGAGGTCAGTTGTTCAACTCCACAAAATTTAGTATGGGAATGCTAAAGCAAAACACAACAATGCATTTTGACAAATAATTAAAAGTAAACCTTCTTGTTAGTTAGGAACCAGGATAAAATAATATGATTCATTCTAATAGTGACAACTGGACTTCCAGTTCGTCTCAATGGCTCTTGTAGTTCCTTCTCTTGGATGACTTTTTCTCATCTTACCTCACTGCCTCCTGTTTTATAAAATATGTGATCAATTGGGCTGAGTTTGGTTGTGATGCTGCTGACTTTCTAGCTGAGTGCCTCTTGGTTTTATATTAGTGCATTGTACTTTTATTGATGCATTGTTCTTTTTTGGGGGAATGGGGGGGGAGATTGAATTTTTGTGCTTGTCAAGGTGAAGGATTTCAATGCTGGTAAATGGAACACTTCTTCCAAGTGGCGCCAAGAACTAATCTCACTGCCCACCTTTGGCTCCAAACACTTTCATCTTCCGCTGCTTCAAATATTTAGGCACTTTTCCCTTAATGGATGCAATGTTCTCCACCTCAACTATTCCCTGTGGCAAAGCATTCAATGCTCAAACAATTCTCTGTGTGAAGAAATATTTCCTAACCTCTTTCCTCACTCTCTTAGTGATAATTTTAAACGAATGACTCCTCATCATTGACTTCCCACCAGAGGAAATAATCTTTCCCTATTCACCTACCAAATCTTGATTTAGCCTTCTCTGCTTCAGTGGAAACAGTCCCAGTAGCTTGTGTCTCTGGAAAACTGTGTCTGAGGTCAATCTACTGAATCTATGCTGTACGGGTGCATATGGCTTCAACAACCTTTCTATAATGGGACACCCAATACTGGACACATTAATCTGTGCCCTAACCATTACCTTGTACAAATTTATCACCACCTCTTTACTCTCATACTCGATGCCCCAACATGTTATTGGTCTTTGTTAATGGCTTTATTTACCTGCACTCGAACTTTGAGAGAATTATGTATTCAAACACCAATGTAAGGAATCTTACAACACCAGGTTATAGTCCAACTGTTTTATTTGAAAATCACAAGCTTTCGGAGGCTTTCTCCTTCGTCAGGTGAGTGTGGGATTCGAATTCCATGGAAGGTTGCCGCATTTATAGTCAGAGAACAATACCTGGTGATTACAGATAATCTTTCCAACTGCCCGTTGTCAAGGCAATCAAAGTGTTCAGACAGAGAGATGTTACCTACAGGACCACCGAATACACAAACGGCCAGAACAAAAGACAGACACAGAGAGAGAGAGAAACATCCGAAAGGAAGAGAAAGACAGAGAATGACCCGTTGTATTAAAAACAGATAACTTTTTTTCGCTGGTGCGGTTACGTGTAGCGTGACATGAACCCAAGATCCCGGTTGAGGCCGTCCTCATGGGTGCGGAACTTGGCTATCAATTTCTGCTCGACGATTTTGCGTTGTCGTGTGTCTCGAAGGCCGCCTTGGAGAACGCTTACCCGAAGGTCGGTGGCTGAATGTCCTTGACTGCTGAAGTGTTCCCCGACTGGTAGAGAACCCCCCTGTCTGCGATTGTTGCGCGGTGTCGGTTCATCCGTTGTCGCAGCGTCTGCATGGTCTCGCCAATGTACCATGCTCCGGGGCATCCTTTCCTGCAACGTATGAGGTAGACAACGTTGGCCGAGTCGCAGGAGTATGAACCATACACCTGGTGGGTGGTGTCCTCTCGTGTGCTGGTGGTATCTGTGTCGATGATCTGGCATGTCTTGCAGAGGTTGCCGTGGCAGGGTTGTGTGGTGTCGTGGACGCTGTTCTCCTGAAAGCTGGGTAATTTGCTACGAACGATGGTCTGTTTGAGGTTGGGTGGCTGTTTAAAGGCGAGTAGTGGAGGTGTGGGGATGGCCATAGCGAGGTGTTCGTCGTCATCGATGACATGTTGAAGGCTGCAGAGAACATGGCGTAGTTTCTCCGCTCCGGGGAAGTACTGAACGACGAAGGGTACTCTGTTGGTTGCGTCCCGTGTTAGTCTTCTGAGAAGGTCTATGCGATTTTTCGCTGTGGCCCGTCGGAACTGTCGATCGACGAGTCGAGCGTCATATCCCGTTCTTACGAGGGCGTCTTTCAGCGTCTGTAGGTGTCCATCGCGTTCCTCCTCGTCTGAGCAGACCCTGTGTATTCGCAGGGCCTGTCCATAGGGGATGGCCTCTTTGACGTGGTTAGGGTGGGAGCTGGAAAAGTGGAGCATCGTGAGGTTGTCCGTGGGCTTGCGGTAGAGTGAGGTGCTGAGGTGCCCGTCTTTGATGGAGATTCGTGTGTCCAAGAAAGAAACCGATTCTGAGGAGTAGTCCATGGTGAGCTTGATGGTGGGATGGAACTTGTTGATGTTATCGTGTAGTCACTTCAGTGATTCTTCGCCATGGGGCACAAGTTCGAGCAGGACTTCTTCACTGCACAGGACCTCCAACCAACGCCATACACCAGATACATCGACGACATTTTCTTCCTATGGACCCATGGCGAAGAATCACTGAAGAGACTACACGATAACATCAACAAGTTCCATCCCACCATCAAGCTCACCATGGACTACTCCTCAGAATCGGTTTCTTTCTTGGGCACACGAATCTCCATCAAAGACGGGCACGTCAGCACCTCACTCTACCGCAAGCCCACGGATAACCTCACGATGCTCCACTTTTCCAGCTCCCACCCTAACCACGTCAAAGAGGCCATCCCCTATGGACAGGCCCTGCGAATACACAGGATCTGCTCAGACGAGGAGGAACGCGATGGACACCTACAGACGCTGAAAGACGCCCTCGTAAGAACGGGATATGACGCTCGACTCGTCGATCGACAGTTCCGACCTGCCACAGCGAAAAATCGCATAGACCTCCTCAGAAGACAAACACGGGACGCAACCAACAGAGTACCCTTCATGGTCCAGTACTTCCCCGGAGCGGAGAAACTACGTCATGTTCTCTGCAGCCTTCAACATGTCATCGATGACGATGAACACCTCGCTATGGCCATCCCCACACCTCCACTACTCGCCTTCAAACAGCCACCCAACCTCAAACCGACCATCGTTCGCAGCAAATTACCCAGCTTTCAGGAGAACAGCGTCCACGACACCACACAACCCTGCCACGGCAACCTCTGCAAGACATGCCAGATCATCGACACAGATACCACCATCACACAAGAGGACACCACCCACCAGGTACATGGTTCAAACTCCTGTGACTCGGCTAATGTTGTCTACTTCATACGTTGCAGGAAAGGATGCCCCGGAACATGGTACATTGGCGAGACCATGCAGACACTGCGACAACGGATGAACGGACACTGCGCAACAATCGCCAGACAGGAGGGTTCCCTCCCAGTCGGGGAACACTTCAGCAGTCAAGGACATTCAGCCACCTATCTTCGGGTAAGCTTTCTCCAAGGCGGCCTTCGAGACACACGACAACGCAAAATCGTCGAGCAGAAATTGATAGCCAAGTTCCGCACCCATGAGGACGGCCTCAACCGGGATCTTGGGTTCATGTCACGCTACACGTAACCCCACCAGTGAAAAAAAGTTATCTGTTTTTAATACAACGGGTCATTCTCTGTCTTTCTCTTCCTTTCGGATGTTTCTCTCTCTCTCTGTCTATCTTTTGTTCTGGCCGTTTGTGTATTCGGTGGTCCTGTAGGTAACATCTCTCTGTCTGAACACTTTGATTGCCTTGACAACGGGCAGTTGGAAAGATTATCTGTAATCACCAGGTATTGTTCTTTGACTATAAATGCGGCAACCTTCCATGGAATCCGAATCCCACACTTACCTGACGAAGGAGAAAGCCTCCAAAAGCTTGTGATTTTCAAATAAAACAGTTGGACTATAACCTGGTGTTGTAAGATTCCTTACATTTGTCAACCCCAGTCCATCACCGGCATCTCCACATCAATTCAAACACCAAGGTCACTCTGCTCATTCACACTCTCCAGCATCTTTCTCTAGATTGTACACTCCCATTCCTTGTTTTTATTCTACCTCACACTTCTTCACAGTAATTGCAGCTGCCACCTGTCTGCCCATTTGTTAATCTGTCTATGTCCTCTTCACCAAGCCCCCTACATCTGTGTCATCAGCAAATACCCTTGCTGTGCACCTATGACCAAGGCGACATGGGTTGAGGCTAGTCAAATTTCTTATAAAAAGGGAATAATTTCATTCCATCATTGGATTTCGATCTAACTCTAAGGTGGATCCCTGTGTGCCATCTGGTATCGGGTATCGGGTATCGGGTATCGGTCCTTGGGCCGGGGGGAGGGGGGTGGTGCGTCAGTAGCCGGGGGGTGGGGTGGGGCGGTCCATGTTCCCCTGTTCCTAGTTTCTAGTAGAGGTCACTATTAATCAGAAGCAGGAACCCTCTTGATTTACTCCCCTTCCCAACGTTGGGAGACTGTCACCAACCACAGTGCCGCCACAACTCAGATCAGTTCTTTAATACAGATTGAGGATTGAACCTGGGGCCTTCCTGATCAGAAGGGCATGTACCCGGATCCTAATCAGGTTCTTCATTGCTTCCTAATACTACATTTATATTGGTAGAATGCTGCTGACAGCACCGCTATTATCAATGGTAATGCCTCCTCAGCATCCAACCTAAACAGCAAGTGACATACCTCCAAAGGCAGGGTAGCCAGGAAATATTTATCCAGTGTGCTGAGCAGCCAAAATGATCGTGTCTTCCTGCAAACAGGCCAGTGAGTACTTTCACTCTTCCTGGCCTGTATGGACCTACTGCAGCCATTGGGGAAATACCAGTATCAATGGAACAATCTCAAACAACAACTTCAAAACAATTTCATAGAGGATATGGTAGCCTAGTGGTTGTGGTACAGAACTACCAACCCACAGGTCATGATTTCAAATCCCACCAAAGCAAGTTAAGGAATTCAATTCAACAAATCTAGCACAGGAAGCAATGACCATAAAAGCTGCTGAATTGTTGTAAAAACCCAACTAGTTCACTGATGTCCTTCAGAGAAGGGAACCTATTGCCCTATCTGGTCTGGCCTATGTATGACTCCAGTCCCAAACTATGCAATTAACTCTTAATGCCTTCAGGCCAACTGGGGATGGCCAATAAATGTTGCCTTGACAGTGTTGCCTGCGTCCAAAGAATAAATCAAAAGAAAACACTGAGCATAAATGTTTGCATTTACAGTTCTTTTACAATCCACCTCACTGAAAATGTTTCATGCAATGTGAACAGACTGGTCTCAACAGAAGCAACACTGCGAGCTGCTTTCTGCTTCTGTGGAAACAGTACATGCAATTTTACAGCATTTACTCTATAAATGCATTAATGCTTATGTGGATCTTGAAAAAGGTTCAAAAATTCAAAAATGTCATGCAGGCATTCTTTCCTCAAACTCCTGTACTAACGTTCCACTGAGATTCTTAGCAAATGCTGGGGTGAAATGTTTGCAATCTACAATGGTTATTTAAATGTTCCACACTATCAGTTTTTAAAAGAACTACCACCTACAAAAGAGTAATTTTCTTTTTTGAATTCCTCTGTAGAGTTCTGACTGTCACTTGCTTGACACTAGCTAGCAGTGCCCATACCTCCCCCAGGTCTTGGAAGAGTTCCCCCTTTGCCTCCCCCCTTTGCCTCCCGCCACCCCACCTCCCCACCCAGCCTGGCAGTGTCCATAGAACTAAATCAGCGTATATATAACCATTTACCTAAGATAATCATTATTCTAAGCTTTTATATTGCGAAGAGTGGCAAAAGCAGATTTAAAAGAAGATACATGCTGATCAGCCAATCAGCAGTTTCTTTCTAGGTGGACTTGTCAATGCAAAATTCGATACAATTTTATTGTATGTGATTGATTCTAAAATATCACTTCCACAGGACAAAATCAAAAGATTGATGGACATCTATCTGACGTGGTCGACCTTAGCTTGCTCTTTATTATAGCAACAAGGCTGATGGTGCATTCTGCTACAAGACTCGTTACTGCAATGGAACACAAAATCAAATACAGAACTAATAAATTCAGAAATCCTGAGAGTTGACTGACAGCCTGAGAGGTTTAAGAAACCAAAAATCAATCTCTCTTGAGAATAAAACATCAGTTTCTGATGTATCATCCTTATGCTCATAGTCCATTTTTGACATTTTGATGGTAAAAGCTTCAATATATATACTTTTGTGAGCTACAGTATACATTTCTTTGAAAATGCACTGCTCCTGAGCAATCAGAGAAGAGTTGAGATTCTATTAGTCACACAGGGGGTCATTTTTGCCTCGGGCAATATCGGATCAGCTGCCCATTATACATCTTCCCTGATTTTCATTTTCATTTTATCGCCCAAAGTCAAAATTACTCCCACAGACTACATTACTGCTTCCATTTCTTACTGGATGGTTCGAGGTTAAGAAATCCATTTCCCAGGGCTAGCGTAAAATAGACAGAGAATGACCGGAGAAGTGATCATTCAGTTGCATTCCAAGCAGGTTGATTGAGTGAAAATACACTTCAAATTTTAGTCACCAAAATTCATCTGTGATTAGTGTATCAGTACCAAGCTCATTAAAGAATCACTTTTGTTTTCTGCTTTACTTTGGAGCCTGAATTTCAATGTCATGCTTGTGTGCAAAATTGTGGATTTCTGTTTCGATGACTCGCCAGGAATCATCATTACAAAAATTTTGAAGACTGCTCTTGTTGTTACTGCTGAGACCAGAATCAACCCCAAAATCAACTACTATTCCTTGTAAGCAAATTGTGACTGGAGATAACAGTGTGAATAGTTTATATTCAGATAATCATTGTTGCAATTATTTCCATCTCTGAGAGATGGTTTTTCATGCCATTAGTGCCTTCAACTGTTTCCAGGTCCATTCCTTTCTCTTCTGCTAGAACGTGAAGCATTCCAATGAGTTCCTCATAACACTGTGTAATCATTATCCACCTCGTTGTTTGGACTCGCTTTACACATCTGCTTCCATTTGGCTTGCTTAAGCTTTCAGTGAATTGTGAAGCTGTTTATGACCAGACATAAATACATATAACTGTTCTGGAACGCCAAAAAGATCTTTGGAAGTGGACAGACTTCAATGTATTTCTTGATGACTAAAGCAAATCGACGCGAGGAACACCAAATGTGCAGAGCTGTCTTGAATTCTGACATCAACAAACGTTTCAGACCCTCTTACTATACATTTGCCACATCGTCCATGCACTGTCCAACGATTCTATTCAAGTCTAACACTGCATAGTTTTCTTGACTTCTTCGTTTAGATTCTCACTCCTTGTGCCACCACAAGTAAATGCTTCGATTAACCATTCCACTGGCTTAACATCATGTTGATCCGATGTATCAACATGACGAACAAGGCAAAGTTGTTATCTCTTTCTTACTGAGATCTTGACCGGAATCCAAAATCATTGAAAATCTGCCACTCTTTTTTATAGCACCAACTATTTTAGACTACCCTAATTTTCTCATACTTTCGATCAACGCAAATACATTCCTATAGCTTAAAAAATTCTAGTTAAGCTTCCTCTTCTCCAAATCTGCTTTATCAATTTTATTCATATATGACTGAGCTGCTGAACTATATTTTGTGCAAGCTCGGAACAATCTTGCTGTTTAATTTATAGTTTCTTCTTAAAGTTATTATTTCTGTGCTCAGATATTGGCTGCAATCCATTGAAAAAGGCAAAACTTCCCTGTGGTATTTTATCAAAGAGTTCCATCCAAATGTCAATTCTCTGAGAATTGACCCACCTGGATTGTAACAATTTTACATTCAGCGTGAGACCTCAATTTTTCATGCCTTTCAATATCTGGAGTACTGCATTCAATCTGAAGTATTGCATTCTGGGCACCGCACCCCAGGAAGGATATATTAGCCTTGGAGGGGGTGCAGTGCAAATTCACCAGAATGATACTGGGGCTAAAAGAGTTAAGTTATAAGGACAGGTTGCATAGACTGGGCTTGCATTCCCTTGAGTATAGAAGAAGATTAAGGGGTGATCTAATTGAGGTGTTTAAGATGATTAAAGGATTTGATAGGGTAGATAGAGAGAAACTATTTCCTCTGGTGGGGGAGTCCAGAAAAAGGGAGCATAACCTTAAAATTAAAGCTAGGCTGTTCAGGCGTGATATCAGGAAGCATTTCTTCATACAACGGGTATGGAAATCTGGAACTCTCTCCCCCTGAGATTGATAGAATATTTGTTAGGTAAGGGTTTTAAGAGATATGGAACCAAGGCGGGTAAATGGAATTGAGATACAGATCAGCCATGATCTAATTGATTGGCAGAACAGGGTCGAAGGGCCATATTCCCTATATCCCGTGCCATATTTGAGTAGCGATCATATACTGGTGATGATATAGATCGCCGTTCCTTCATCATCTCTGGGTCAAAATCCTAGAACTTCCAAACTAACAGTATTGTGGGAGTACCTTCGTCACACAGACTGCAGCAGTTCAAGGAGAAGGTCTGCCACCACTTTCTCAGGGTAAGTAGGGATGGGCAATAAATGCTGCCCTTGACAGCAACACCCACATCCTGAGAACTAATATTCATAAAATAGATACCAAACTGTAGGATCAGTTGTCAAGGCAAACAGCATACATGGTATGAAAAGGAGAATGTTCTCACTTTCACTGTAGGCTAACCACCTTCTTCCTATCTGATTTCCAAGTGATTGGCCCCAATATTAGCGTGGAGGCAGGATGGCAGCGGGGGGTGGGGGGGGGGCGATTGGGCGCGTGGGTAACCTGCCTAATAAAATCTGTCCGTTTCCCACATGATCACGGGTCAATTGGAGCCACTTAACATGGCTTCCAGGTTTGCTGTCCGAAAGCTGCCCAGAAGGCAGACTGCGCACCCGCATCAAAGGCTGTCAGATGGAGGAACTCTATTTAAAGGGGCAGTCCTCCAATGGCTGCTCCTGGAGCAAACACCCACACAGCACAATGGAGCAGCCCAGGGGAAAGGCTGCTCCTAGATTTAGTGATGCCTCACTCCAGGTGCTACTGGATGGGGCGAGGAGGAGGAGGGACGTCTTCTACCCGGCGGGCGGGAGGAAGTGGCCTGCCTCTGCCACCAAGAAGGCCTGGCTCGAGGTGGCAGCGAAGGTTACCAGCAGCAGCAACATCTCCCGCACTTGGATCCAGTGCAGGAAGCGCTTCAATGACCTAACTAGGTCAGCCAAAGTGAGTACACTTACTCATTCTCCTACATTCCATCATCCACATCACCGCCCCCACCTTCCAACTCATTCCGCACTGCCAACAATACTCTATCACATCACTCCTCACACCCACTTAAAGCTCATCCTCAACTTACCTGCACTTCCTCAGCACTTCCTGACCTCCCCATTAGTCACCCCACCACTCAACCCAATCCTCACACAATGTCATGGCTCTGTCTCATACTCACCCTCTGATGCATCTCTTTCATGGTCAGCCGCACCCAAATGCATTCATCGGTTGGCCACGTCACCATCACTCACTCATGTGTATGCAATTTCTCCCCTTATAGGAGAAGAGAGCCCAGAATGCACGGAAGAGAGCGAGGACTGAAGGGGGGCTGCAACAAATCGCCCTCCTCCCAGACGCAGAGCCGCACCCTCGAGTGCCTGTCCGTCAGGGACGCTGAGACTGGCGCCCGACAAACGTCTGGTGACAGAACTTGAACATTCAGTGCACACAATATGAATTGATGTTAACATGCCTTGCCATCTTCAGCACCTCAGTATGCTCATCGCAACATGACACATCTGTGATCATGCTTAATATTGCCTTCTGTTCTCTTACAGGGCCTTCAGCGACCGCTGCGATGGCAGAGGGCGATTCCACAGAGGACCTGCCGGCCTCTGAGGGTGCACCGTCACATCTGAGTGAGCCATCCACCAGTGCAGATACACACACCCTCGGTGGGTCCCAGCCCACAGTTAGTTGGGGTCGTACATGCTGAGTTACCACACACGTGAGCACGAGCAGACATTGGTGGCAGGGGCAGCTATGGAGAGTCCACAATGGGAGCACTCCTCTCCAGGCTCTGCTCAGCTGCGCACAGATGCTGAACCCTGGGGACCATTGTTTAAAAGGAGAATGATCGAGGGGCAGCTGACATTTGCGAGGTGCTGGAACAGGTGCCACGCGCACTCTCCACAATCGCGCAGAGGATAGAGTCCAGCTCCTGCATGAGTGGAACTGTGGTACTGGTATGGAAGGGAATCTCTGAGATACTGTCACAGGGACATGAAAGCATCTCTGAGATAGTGTCGCAGGTAAGTGCAGGAATGTCTGCGATGGGGGGGAAGGCTAGCCTCCATGGAGCTTCAAGCACGGCTCACAAATGAGTCCATTCAGACCCTGACAACAGCCGGTCGGACTCACAGTGAGCAACATTCTGCTGCCTTAAACAGGCAGGCAGGTACACTAGCACTGACTTTACAAGGCTTCACACATGTCCCCCAAACTGTCATCCAGCAGAGTGGTAGGAGTGTTATGGGACTGGTCCAGGGGAGGGATGATGGCGAAAGGGGACATGGAAGTGGGGACACTACTCAAAGCACCTCCATGTCTCACCTGTTGCCCCCCCTCTCAACCAGTACCCACAATGCTGCCTCCTCTCCAGCTGGCCGAGTCTGCTGCTGCATAGGTGCAGGTGGAGCAGTCTTTGGAGGGGCCCTCATGGGCTCCAAAACCCAGAGGGCTTAGGCCCAAAGCATCTGATCGGTCAGGGCATGAACAAGAGCAACCTGCCATGGTGAGCCGCTGTTCTGCCCATGGGTTGCTCCTGGTCCTCCTCCTCCTCCTCCGCCGCATGGCACAACACACGACTATAATGCGTCCCACTCTGTCTGGTACGTATTGAAGTCCTCTCCCAGAACGATCAAGGCACCTTGAAGCGCATCTTGAGCAGCCCTATAGCCTGCTCAATTGTAGACCTGGTAGCGATGTGTCTGTCGTTATATCGACGCTGTTGGTCAGTGATGGGGTTCCTCAGAGGTATCATGAGCCATGTGTGCAGGGGGTATCCCTTGTCCCCGAGGAGCCAGCCCTTATGGGTGTTCGGTGCGTGGAAGAGGGGCGGGATGTTGGATTCCCGGAGGATGAAGGAATCGTGGCAGCTGCCAGGGTATCTGGCGCACACGTGAAGGAATCTCTTGCGGTGGTCACAAACAAGCTGAGTGTTCATGGAGTGATAGCCCTTCCTGTTGATGAACAGTCCTGGCTCGTGTGGAGGTGCTCGTATTACACTCTGCACCCGTGGGAAGCCAGCCACAGAGTGGAATCCCACTGCCCTCTCCATCTGGCTGAGGTCGTCCATGGGGAAGTTGACGTAGTGCGAGGCCCTGCAAAACAAGCCGTCGGTGACCTGCCTTATGCACTTGTGTGCAGACGACGGAGAGACCCCGGCGATGTCCCCAGTGGCACCTTGGAAGGATCCGGAGGTGAAGAAGTTGAGGCGGTGGTGACTTCGACAGTGACAGGTAAAGAGATGCTGCTCGGCCCGGCCGGGAGCAGCTCAGCATGAAGGAAGCTACAGATGTCTGAGACTACCTGGCGACTGACTCTGAGCTTTCGTATGCACTGCTCCTCAGAGAGGTCCAGGAAGCTGAGCCTCGGTCTGTAGACCCTGTTGCGAGGGTAGTGCCTCCTGCGACATCGCTCTCTCTGTTGTTGCCCTCTGTGCTGTTGTGCAGGTGCCTGTGGCACAGCACTGTGTTGTGGAGCTCCACGTGGCGGAGGTGGATGCCGTGCCTGGCGAGGCTGGTGATGTTGCTCATCCTTGGATGTACTAGTGAATGCAGCCATTGCCCCCCCCCCCCCGCCCCCCATCCTGATGGTGTCAGTTTGAGGGGGTCCACAAAGTAGTTAAATATGTTTGCACAGCAGAGTTTTGGGTGGTAAGTAAGAATTTTGAGTGAAAACACAAAGGTCTTGCAGCCAAAACTTTATCTGAAGTGACAGGGTACCCTGTTGCAATAAATGACGTTTTCTCCCCACCTGTCAAATTAGCATTTGCATCTCCCACTGGCTGCAGGCTGAAACACGTCTGTTGCAACAGGGAGTGTTTCCCACAGCATGGGAAACACGCTGAGGATGCTTCAAAATTGCACCCCTGCCAAAATGTCGAGTCAATCAAGTAGTTCAAGAACCTCAACTATCGGACAAACTATGCAAATTATCATCCCACCAGCTTTAATTGCCGGTGGGACTCCCACATTCGGAAGGCTCCGAACCCGCTTGGCATTTCAGCGATTTTCGGAGCCCCCCCGCCCCCAACGCACCCACTCCGTCACCCGAAAATCAGCCCGGAACGGTCTTATAAAATCAAATATAAAATTTACATGTTTGAAAAATAAATAACTTTCAGATTCCAGAATTTGCTTTGAACTGAAATTCAATTTGTTACTTTCTATAAACAGAAATTGGACTCATTTAGTGGTAGTGATTTCACAGTTTATCTGGAACATTCTTATCTGTACATATTAACAAGTTACAAAAGGAGACTCTGGAATTTAATTGCTGCAGTATTCTTACTCCCGTCAAGGGGCCCTCTAATGTTCAATTAACAATATTCAAGTACAGTACAAAAAGGTGGGGGGGTGGACATGCTGATAATACAGCCCTATGGAACCATTAGGAACATAGGAACAGGAGTAGGCCATTTAGCCCCTCAAGCCTGTTCCACCATTCAATGAGATCAGGGCTGATCTGTGACCTAACTCCATATACCCGCCTTAGCCCCATATCCCTTAATACCTTTGGTTAACAAAAATCTATCAATCTCAGATTTAAAATTAACAATTGAGCTAGCATCAACTGCCGTTTGCGGAAGAGAATTCCAAACTTCTACCATCCTTTGCGTGTAAAAGTTTCGTAACTTCAATCCTGAAAGTCCTGGCTCTAATTTTTAAGCTATGTCCCCTAGTCCTAGACTCGGAACCAGTGGAAATAGTTTCTCTCTATCTGACCTATCAGTTCCCCTTGATATCTTGAAAACTTCGATCAAATCACCCCTTAATCTTCTAAAGTCCAGGAAATACAACCCTAGTTTGTGTAATCTCTCCTCGTAATTTAATCCTTGGAGTCCAGGTATCATTCTAGTAAATCTACGCTGCACTCCCTCCAAGGCTAATATATCCTTCCAAGGGTGCAGTACTCCAGGTGTGACCTAATCATGGTTTTGTATAGCTGTAGCATAACTTCTACCCCCTTGTATTCTAGACCTCTAGATATAAAGGCCAGCATTCTGTTAGCCTTTTTGATTATTTTCTGTACCTGTCCATGATATTTAATGATTTATGTACATGGACCCCTAAGTCTTTTTGGACCTCCACTGTTCCGAGCTTTTCACCATTTAGAAAGTACTCTGATCTATCCTTTTTAGATCCAAAGTGAATGATCTCACACTTGCCTACATTGGAATCCATTTGCCACAGTTTTGCCCATTCACCTAATCTATTAAGATCTCTCTGTAATTTTATGCTTCCATCTACACTGCTTACAATGCTGCCTATCCTTGTGTCATCGGCAAACTTGGATATGTGGCTCTCTATCCCATCATCTAGGTCGTTAATAAATACAGTGAATAGTTGAGGCCCCAATACAGATCGCTATGGGACACCACTAGTCACATCCTGCTGATTTGAATATCTGCCCATTATCCCTACTCTCTGTCTCCTGCCACTCAGCCAATTTCCTAACCAGGTCAATAATCTGCCCCCAATTCCATGAGTTTCAACTTTAGCTAACAGTCTCTTATGAGGGACTTTATCGAATGCCTTCTGGAAGTCCATATAAACAACATCCATTGACATTCCCCTATCTACTACTTTAATCACCTCTTCAAAAAATTCAATCAGGTTCGTCAGGCACGACCTACCCTTTACAAATCCACAATGGCTCTCTCTGATCAGCTGATAATTTTCAAGGTGTTCAGTCACTCTATCCTTAATTATAGACTCTAGTAATTTCCCGACAACAGATGTTAGGCTAACTGGTCTATAATTCCCTGGTTTCCCTCTCTCACCCTTCTTAAATAGTGGAGTGACATGTGCAATTTTCCAATCTAAAGGAACAGTCCCTGAATCGAGAGAACTTTGGAAGATTATAGTTAGGGCATCTGCAATGTTCTCACCTCCTTCCTTTAAAACCCTGGGATAAAAACCATCTGGTCCTGGGGATTTGTCACTCTTTAGTGCCATTATTTTCTTCATTATTGTTAATTTGTTTACATTAATTATGATGAGTCCCCATCCCTAATTCAAAATTAGTTTCCTTGGGGTTTCTGGCATGTTATCCTCTTTCTCTACTCTAAATACTGTTGCAAAGTAATTATTTAACGTGGGAGCACTCCCATATTCCCATCTGGCCAGTCTGCCCTGCCGTTAATGGTATAAATAAAATTTAAAAATTAGCCCCCACCCAGAACTCATGGAAGAGTGTCTCTTCCTTCTCCTCCCTCATGGGCACTGCTGACACTAGCTCTGCTAATATCAGATAATGGCTCCTTGCAAAGCTCATCAGTTAGCCACTGTTGAATTCCTCTAGCTAGTTTATGCATCCATCAACCAGAAGACTTAATCAGTTTTGCAGTGACAGCAAAATATTGGTCAGGACACTGGGGAGAACTCTCCAGCTCTTCTTCGAAATAGTGCTATGGGATCTTTTATGTCCACCCGAGAGGATAGATGGGGCCTCAGTTTAACATCTCATCTGAAAGACAGCATCTCCAACAGTGCAGCACTCCCTCAGTACTGCACTGGAGTATCAGCCTAGATTACATGCTCAAGCCTCTGGAGGACGAATTGAACCCGTGACCTTTTGAATCAGTGATGAGAGTGCTCCCACTGAGCCAAAGCTAACACCTAATTTAGTTTTAGTTTCCGCCTTCCGTGCCAATGTAAGGCACCTCACAACATCATATTCCAGTCAGGCTTGAAGCAGGAATCTTATTTCCTTACAGCAAAGACATCGTGACATCTGGCTACAAAAAAGATTATTATGCTAAAGAGAAATGTGCCTTTTCGGTAATCTCTGCAGCCGTTCTTACCAGCCACAGATGGCAATATGGCCAGTTTCATGACTGCACAGCACTACACACCAATTTGAATATATTTTACATTACTGAGTGTAAATAGATGCAAATTGCACTCCACTGCATAAATATTCCAGAATGAAATTGCATTAATTAGGCCCAGATGTTCTTGTTTCCATTACATTTCCTCCCATCAAAGTACATATATCCTAAACAGCTAATCTGGGCTGAAAAATCAATCTTTCATAAACTAATGCTGGACTTTTTTTAATTGCCCTGCAAGAAGAGGATGGAAGAAGGGGACAGAATTACGAAAACCCAAAAAACAAACAAACGCACTATTTCCTGCTATGTGACTTCTATCTGCCATTCTATCTGGTCATTTTTTCTTGCACTTAATTTAATTTCCAAAATTATTTTTTGCCGTAAAAATGACTTGGGAAGTAATTGGAGTAGGATTTCTCATGATTAATGGGAACTGTTTGAAAAAAGCAATTAATGTTTGTAATTTTCTAATTTGCAGGTGATAACTGTCAGCACAGACTGTTGCTGCTAATTTAAGCATCAGCTGCAATGCATTCGCACATTCACTTGCATCCTCGTACGTAATAGACTTTAACTTAATTCCGAAAGTTTCCCTATATAAACAGAGGAAAGACAATTTTAGAAACTTAATTAGTACAGCCACCTACACCACTGATTTAATTTTGACTTTTATCATGCTCATTTTCATAAATTCTACCTCAGTGTATTTTTTAAATGGCATGAGTTAAGTAGATGATTTAATATGCTGAATCCTGGCTCTTTAATCTCACCTCATCTTCTTGTGGTAACTTGCATGTTGTTCTGCTGGCTAATTAATTAGACATTGACAGCTATTTAATAAGATAATTAAGGATTTGCTGACCTCCCTCTATGCATGTCATAGGCATCATCTGATAAACTGGATAGTTAACTCAACCTTAAGTTCGCCTGAAGTAGCCATTGTCATACATATGTTTCCAATTCTAATGCAGGCATTGCTCTTTTCACTTAGAAGGGGAGAAATACCTGTTTTCCTCCAAAATTAACAAAATGCTAACCAAATTGTGGGAATACATGGCTTTGAATCGAGAGGTTTCTAAAAATTAACCACAACCAGAGACAGTAACCAATCACAGCATGCCTACAATCATCCTTCAAGCAGAGAATGAGGCATTCACTCAGTAAAATGGCAAAAAGTTTGTTAATCCAGCTGTGAAGCACACAATTTTTGGTGAAAATAGGTGAATGCCAATAGTACAAAACCTGATTTGACTGCAAGGCCCTGCAAATGCTGCTTGACTTAAAGAAAAGCATGAAGATCTGGCATAAATATCATTGCAAGTGTACTTGAGCCTCAACAAGTTAACTGTAGCAAAACATCTCTACTTTTATATTCCATTCCCCTTGCAATAAATGACAACATTCCATTTACCTTCCTAATCACTTGCTGTATCTGCATACTAACTTTTTGTGATTCATGTACAAGGACACCCAGATCCCTACACCCATGGAATATTTGCATTTCCAACCCTTTCTGGTTATTATAAATTAATACGATGTCAGCTGTGGCTCAGTGGTCGCACTCTCGCCTCTGAGTCAGAAGGTTGTGGGTTCATGAACCACTCTGGACACTTCAGTGCAGCTAAATTTGCTGATCACAGGTAGGTAGGAAAGTAAGTTATGAAGAGGACACAAGGAATCCGCAAAGGGATATAGATAGGTTAAGTGAGTGGGCAAAAAATTGGCAGATGGAGTAAAATGTGAACTTGTCCACTTTGGCAGAAGAAATAGAAAAGCAGTATATTATTTAAATGGAGAGAGATTGCAGAACTCTGAGGCACAGAGGGATCTGGGTGTCCTCGTACATGAATCACAAAAAGTTAGTATGCAGGTACAGCAAGTGAATAGGAAGGCAAATGGAATGTTGTCATTTATTGCAAGGGGAATGGAATATAAAAGTAGAGATGTTTTGCTACAGTTGTACAGAGCATTGGTGTGAGCACATCTAGAATACTGTGTGCAGTTTTGGTCTCCTTATTTAAGAAACAACATAATTGCTTTGGAGGCAGTTCAGAGAAGGTTCGCTCAACTGATTCCTGGGATGAGGGGGTTATCTTATGAGGAAAGGTTAGACAAGTTGGGCCTGTATACACTGGAGTTTAGAAGAATGAGAGGTGATCTTATTGAAACATATAAGATCCTGAGGGGATTTGAAGGGGTAAAAGCTGAAAGGATGTTTCCCCTTTTGGGAGAGACTAGAATTGGGGGCCACAGTTTAAAAATAAGGGGTCTTCCATTTAAGGCGGAGATGAGGAGAATTTTTTTTCTCAGAGGGTCGTGAGTCTGTGGAACTCCCTTCCCCAGAGAGCGATGGAGGCAGGGTCATTGAATATTTTTAAGGCTGAGTTAGATAGATTCCTGATTAACAAGGGAATCAAAGGTTATAGTAGGTAGAGGGGAAAGTAGGGTTGAGGTCACAATCAGATCAAATGGCAGAGCAGGCTCGAGGGGCTGAATGGCCTACTCCTGCTCTTAATTCGTATGCTCGTATGTGCTGAGGAACTGTCGTAGATGCCATCTTTCAGATGAGACGTTAAATCAAGACCCCATCTGCTCTCTCAGGTGGACATAAAAGATTCCATGGCACTATTTCGAAGAAGAGCAGGGGAGTCCTTCCCAGTGTCCTGACCAATATTTACCCCTCAACCAACATCACGAAAACAAATTATCTGGTCATTATTACATTGCTGTTTGTGGGACCTTGCTGTTCGCAAAGCTGGCTGCCGCATTTCCTGCATTACAGCAGTGATTACACTTCAAAAGTATTTCATTGGCTGAAAAGCACTTTGGGAAGTCCCGACGCTGTGAAAGGCACTATATAAACGGAAGACTTTCTTTTTTCTTTTAAGATTGTTAATTCAGTGGCAATTTGTGTTGAAATTAAAGGTCATAAATAATTTTGGTCCCATATAAAACAGTCCAGATTTTCCAAGTTCTCACCTGCCATGAGCCCATCAAACAATCACAAGGCCACTGCCTACGATTTTCTGGTGTAGTGTTCATCACATGCAAGGCACCTCACGATGGACGAAGACTCAAAAAATCTACCTAATATCTACTCTTGAATTATAAACTGGTCAGTAAAACAAGGACATGCATCTCCAAAAACTATCAATTTTAACCTGCTCATTGGGCCTCAAAATGCTATCAATTTTTTGTTTTCCTGAACTTTAAATTGACATCAAATCAATATTCCAGATCATTGCAGCATGCTGTGCAAAATTCTGAATACTGAAGCTAGTAGTACGAGGAACCAGTTGGTGAGTCATAAATAAAGAAGAATCGCAAATTCATGTTCAAAAGTACATATTCATATTAGTTAATTCAATAGTTTGATGTCCTGCAGTATGACATCCTCTTGAGTTAGAACCCAAGAGCTGCAAAGGACAATAGCTAAGTATAATATCTCTGTGCCAGTTAATAGTAAGATTTTGGTCTGACGAACATCAGGCAAATGCAGATATTAGTTTTGCATAAATTGGTTGCCTCGTTTCCCTACGTGACAACAGTTACTGCTCTTTAAAAGTACCTCATTGGTTGTAAAGCGCTTTGGGATGTCCTGAGACTGTGAAAGGTGCTATATAAATGCAAGTTCTTTCTTTCTTTACTTGACAGTCCTCACTGAAGAAGTCAGACAGATTTTGTCTGTTCTGTTGTCAGCTGATTTGTTGGTGAACTTCTGAAAATAGTCATAGAATCTGATCCCTCCTATTTCTGATCTATTCTAATGCTGTTTGTCTCTCTTGTTTCCCCTCTGTATTGCTTCATCCTGGAGCCCCCTCCCACCCCCTACCAAATTAATTTAAACTAATTGCCAAATGGCCAATTTCTCACAGTCAGAAAGCCATTGATAAACATTAGAAACAAAATGGTCCCAAACATAGAGGTAGATCTTCTGGCGGAATGAAAATTGGGCAGGTCTACAACAGGCAGATTATCTACTCTGACAGGTTACTGCCCAGGCAATGAAGACAAGAATGTACCCCATTCTGGCCTAATAAGCATTGGGGGAGGAGGGGAGGGCAGGGCAACTTGGATATTCATAGAGTCATAGAGTCATAGAGTTATACAGCACGGATAGAGGCCCTTCGGCCCATCGTGTCCGCGCCGGCCATCAAGCCCTGTCTAATCTAATCCCATATTCCAGCATTTGGTCCGTAGCCTTGTATGCTATGGCATGTCAAGTGCTCATCCAAATGCTTCTTGAATGTTGTGAGGGTTCCTGCCTCCACAACCCTTTCAGACAGTGAGTTCCAGACTCCAACCATCCTCTGGGTGAAAAAGTTCTTTCTCAAATCCCCTCTAAACCTCCCGCCTTTTACCTTGAATCTATGTCCCCTTGTTATAGAACCCTCAACAAAGGGAAAAAGCTCCTTAGTATCCATCCTATCTGTGCCCCTCATAATTTTGTACACCTCAATCATGTCCCCCCTCAGCCTCCTCTGCTCCAAGGAAAACAAACCCAATCTTCCCAGTCTCTCTTCATAGCTGAAGCGCTCCAGCCCTGGTAACATCCTGGTGAATCTCCTCTGCACCCTCTCCAAAGCGATCACATCCTTCCTGTAGTGCGGCGACCAGAACTGCACACAGTACTCCAGCTGTGGCCTAACCAGTGTTTTATACAGCTCCATCATAACCTCCTTGCTCTTATATTCTATGCCTCGGCTAATAAAGGCAAGTATCCCATATGCCTTCTTTACCACCTTATCTACCTGTTCCGCCGCCTTCAGGGATCTGTGAACTTGCACACCAAGATCCCTCTGACCCTTTGTCTTGCCTAGGGTCCTCCCATTCATTGTGTATTCCCTTGCCTTGTTAGTCCCTCCAAAGTGCATCACCTCGCACTTTTCCGGGTTAAATTCCATTTGCCACTGTTCCGCCCATCTGACCAACCCATCTATATCGTCCTGCAGACTGAGGCTATCCTCCTCGCTATTTACCACCCTACCAATTTTTGTATCATCAGCGAACTTACTGATCATACCTTTTACATTCATATCCAAGTCATTAATGTAGACCACAAACAGCAAGGGACCCAGCACCGATCCCTGTGGTACCCCACTGGCCACAGGCTTCCAGTCACAAAAACAACCTTCGACCATCACCCTCTGCCTTCTGCCACGAAGCCAGTTTTGTATCCAAAGTGCCAAGGCACCCTGGATTCCATGGGCTCGTACCTTCTTGACCAGTCTCCTGTGGGGGACTTTATCGAAGGCCTTACTGAAATCCATGTATACCACATCCACTGCGTTACCCTCATCCACACGCCTAGTCACCCCCTCAAAAAATTCAATCAAATTAGTCAGACATGATCTTCCCTTGACAAAGCCATGTTGACTATCCCTGATTAATCCTTGCTTCTCCAAGTGGAGACTAATTTTGTCCTTCAGAATTTTTTCCAATAATTTTCCTACCACTGATGTTAGGCTCACTGGCCTGTAGTTCCCCGGTTTTTCCCTACTCCCCTTCTTGAATAATGGTATTACATTAGCGGTTCTCCAGTCCTCTGGCACATCCCCTGTGGCCAGAGAGGTTCTGAATATATGTGTCAGAGCCCCCGCAATCTCCTCCTTTGCCTCACACAGTAGCCTGGGATACATTTCGTCCGGGCCTGGGGATTTATCCATTTTTAGGCCTGCTAAAACCGCCAATACCTCCTCCCGCTCGATGTTAATATGTTCGAGTATATCACAGTCCCCCTGCCGTATTTCTATGTCTACATCGTCCTTCTCCATAGTGAAAACAGATGCAAAAAATTCATTTAGAACCCCTCCTACATCTGCCGGCTCCACACACAGATTGCCATTTTTGTCCCTAATGGGCCCTATTTTTTCCCTAGTCATCCTCTTACCCTTAATATACTTATAAAACATCTTAGGATTTTCCTTTATTTTGCTCGCCAGTGTTATTTCATGGCCCCTCCTTGATCTCCTAATTTCTTTTTTAAGTATCCCCCTGCACTTTTTGTACTCCTCTAGGGCTTCCTCCGTCTTTAGCCTTTTGTATCTGCCAAAAGCCCTCCTTTTTTTCCTAATCCATTCTCGTATATCCCCTGACATCCAAGGTTCCCTGGAGTTCTTGGAACCACCCTTGACCTTTACGGGAACATGTTGCCATTGTATGGTCTCAATCTCCCTTCTGAAAGACTCCCATTGCTCCGATGCGGATTTTCCTACAAGCAGCTGATCCCAGTCCATTTTGGCCAGATCCTGCCTTATCCTATTAAAATCGGCCTTCCCCCAATTTAGAACCTTTATTTCCGGCCCCTCCCTGTCCTTTTCCATGACCACCTTAAATCTCACCGAATTATGGTCACTGTCACCAAAGTGCTCACCTACTAGCACTTCTTCCACTTGGCCGGCCACATTCCCTAGAATTAGGTCCAGTACCGCCCCCTCTCTTGTAGGACTTTCTACATGCTGGCTCAAAAAGCTCTCCTGGATGCACGTTAAGAATTTTGTACCCTCTAAGCCTTTTACACTCTGAGTATCCCAGTTAATATTGGGGAAGTTGTAAACAACTATGTTAGATCCTATAAGATAGTATGAGTGGCACCCTGCTGCTCTGACAGGGGAACACCGAGGCCCAAAAGGACCAATGATAAACGGGTCATAACTTTTACAAATGCTCCTAAGGGAACAAGGGGCCATTATATGAGAGGTAGTCGATCCCTTCTGGGATCAATTACCTTTTTTGCTGACAGTCATGAGGCCTTCCTAAAGCCCAGTACTTTACAGGAGACATAGATGGGCCTATTGGGTGTCACTCTGGGCAAAATCATGGGGTAGTCTAGAATGCCCCAGACATGCCCATAAAATCTCTGCTACTTGAAAAGTAAATTTAGGACAAAACAGAAAGCAAAAGTGGAATCCAAATTGCATAGTAAATTTTACAGAGGCATCTCTGCACAGAGTTTATTGGGAATATTTATTCATTAATGGCTTGAAATTAAACTCTGAATAATAGTGTACGAAGCCTTAAAGTGTTTGTTTGAACTTTGTTTGACTGCTGTTTTAACATTGTTAACCTGTTTAATTTAATTGGATTAATGCCTTATTAAAATAGCAAAGGAATTTTGTATGAATATGTTAAGAGTCTAATTCCTAGGCAGAAGAGGACAAATAACTGGTCAACGTAAATCCTTCATGATTCATTAAATTTTATTTTATACTTTGAAATCAATACGGTAATCTACACTAGAATCATGAAGATAATAAAATGTTACTTATAAAAATAATGAAGGCACATTAATTTCTATCAAATCCATGATATATTTGTACAATTTCCTATGGAAACATATAAGTAGATAATATATGACATTGCTACCAAATTGAATACAATTTATTCTACCAAAACATTGTACAGAAACATCAAAAACAATTCAAATCTTCATAAAAATAATAAATTAATCTTGAGAACTTCCTGTTTGCAGCTTACACAGTATAAACAGTTCTGAACAGAATTACCTTGAAAACTCTGCTTCTGAGTAAACACAGGACAGCTCACTTGGACGGTGAAAGGCCAAAGTCCACCTTTATTATACACAAGGAAAAACTCATTTAAATATCTTACTGCCGGTCATATATTTGCGCCAAACACCTTGATATTTATGTGAAGAGAGATTTTTTATGTGTTTTGCTGTTAAGAAGTGATCTGAACCACTCTTCCATTGTAAAATGCTCAAAACAGCACACATCAATATGGGGAAACAATAGGAGGTCTAAATTTGTTCGGACCCCAGATCGGCGTGATTCCAGTGGCTCGCAGTGACAGGTAGGTCCTAGGACCGAAATAAATTTGTCCTCGGCCCTCTTCATCATAACTCATACGAGCTGTGGCCGCCAATTTGGCGCCCAAAGCAAATTGCCTGTTGGGGCTTGACCAATTTCGGCCAGATTACATGCCGGCCATGGCCCTTAGGTGCGATCGGGAGGAAGAGCAGGGGGGGGATGTTGAGGGGCCGCTGTTGTTTTGTGAAGTCAGAAGGATCAACCCACCTACTTATGATCGCAGGCAAACAGCAAGGGAACAAAATATCAAAATTTGCTGATGACAAAATAGTAGAAAGTGTGGCAAACAGTGAGGAGGAGTGTAAAAGACTTCAGAAGGACAAAGACCGGTTACCAGAATGAGCACACAGGTGGCAGATGCAATTTAATGTGGAGAAGTGTGAGATAATACATTTTGGGAAGAAAAACAAGGAATGAAAATATACATTCAATGGAAAGATGCTGAAGGGTGCGGAGGGACAGAACCGTCTAGAGTCGCAAAAACAATAAGTGCAAGTGCAGGTAGATAAATCCAAAAAAATGTCGATTGAGTTTTGGATATTATAGAAAAGGACATAGAGTGTAAGAGCAAAGATGTAATGATAAATTTGTACAAATGATTCTTAGGCCACAGTTAGAGTACTGTGTATAGGCTTGGTCAGCCCAATACATAAAGGACATTAAAGTCGTAGAGAATGTGCAGCATAGATTCACAGGATGATACCAGCATGAGGAACTATAGTTACTATAGTTATAAGGAAGGATAAGATACTGGGACTATTTCCACTGGAGCAGAAACGGCTGAGAGAAGAACTAATAAAGCTTTTGTTAGAGTATGTAAGGTTTTGTAGAATGAATAAAAATAGGAAAAGGCTATTTCCTCTGATTGTGAAGTCAGGGGTAAGGATTCTTCAATGTAAAATTGTCACTACAAAATTGTGAAGAGATATTAGCAGAAATGTCTTGATGCAGAGAATTGTTGGAGCATGGAATGCTTTGCCACAGGGAAGGGTTGAAGCAGAGCCATTGCATTTTTTAAGGGAAAAATGGATGAATATTTGAAGTGAAGGAAGATAAAGGAGTATTGGGATTAGGTTTGGATTGCTCTATCAATGAACCGATACAGGCACAAATAGCTAAATGACTTCTACAGTTCTATGAGAAAGACAGTACAATGATGAAGCAATGTGCATTATCCTCAATGTATGGTTATGTAAAGTCTGCATGAGTATGCAACTATTTATCTGCAATTTTTTTCTTTTCTGTAATATTTATGTGAGAATTAAGATGTAGAGTACATTATATTGAAAATGTGTGGGAAGGCATATGGTAATGTAAGTAAAAGGCCTCTCTGTCATCCAATCAGAAGCCGAAGAGATCATTCATAACCTAAAATGGCCATCTGTTATGCAATTTGCATTATTATCCTGACCAACATTCCTCCTCAACCAGCAAAAACAGATGAACTGAACTGGGGGGAGACCCCTGAGGTCATCGTTTGCTAATCCTTCAATGCCATTTCAGCCAATGGTCTGAAGAGTTGCTGCTCAAGATTACGGAAGGTCTACAGGTTAAGGGGCCATCTCCCCCAGTCTCCTTTCTGTTATGTGCAGACTTCTCCTGCAAACAGAGAAGCAGAGGTGAGAAGTTGAAATTTTCAGGGGGACGCACAATAATGCCGAAGTGTCATTGTGCAGCCCGTACTGGGTGTGATCGATCGCATGCTCATACAACATACAGCTACATTCAGCAGGAAAGATTTGAGTGCAAAACAGTGTCACACTTACTCCAGCAGCAGTTTAACAGAAGCCTCAGTAAACCTTGGAACTCAAGGTGCTTAGGCATTGTTCTATATTTGAAATTCAATGTGCTGGAATTTTTACTGGCAAAAACACACCTCCCCTTTAAGCTGCTCCTGCAGGCCTGTAGATTCTGCAGCAGCACCGGATTTCCAATCCCCAAACTGAGAGCTCCCAATGGCAGGGGTAGTTCACACCAACAGCTCACTGACATTTGATACATCTACTGAACCTGGAAGTTCTGGTGGGGTCAAGTTCCCCTCCAATTGGGTCAGCACAAAACCTGCCTACCTGGTCTGCACTTGGCCCATAACATGAATGCTACAGTGTCAAACTCTTGTGCATTTTAAGAACCTTAAGATTCTTTCAGATTTAAAGAAACAATAAACAAATAAAACACGGAAAATGCTGGAAAACACGCCGCAGGTCAGGCAGTATCCATGGAGAGAGAAACGTTTCAGGTTTATGATCTTTCTTCAGGACTGGAAGATGTTCGAGATTTAACAGTTTATAAACAAGTACAGAGCCAGGGAAAAGGGGAGGGGGGGCAGGAAAGAACAATAGGGAAGGTCTGTGATAGGGTGGGGTGATTAATGACAAAAGAGTTGACAGTGCAAAGCAAAAGAGGGTGATAATGGGACAAGTAAAGAAATAAAAGATGGGTCCAGAGGAGGTGTAAATGGTCAAACACGGGAAGGGAAACAGAAAGGAATGATGGTGAACAAGGTAAAAGAGACGAATGGAAATCCCATCGGAGAGAAGAGCAGAACTTCTTCAAGGTGGACGTTCCTGGAAGAGGAGTGGCAGTGAGTTAAACACTAAAGAACCCGTTAAATGTGATGTGAACAAGAGATATCATTGCACTGAACCTGGTAAACTCATGTAGATAATTATTTATGCAAATGTATTACAATGACCGCAAAGATAGTTAAAGAACAGTAATCAGTGAGAGTCAAAAGTCCCCTCACAACACATCGTCATATTCAACAAATTATCAGCAGCCAATTCATACATGAAAAGAATTTAAAACTTCAATTGACTTGTCCAGAAGATTCCAAGAAAACATGCAAAATTCTAAAGGGACAAAATGGAGCCGATTTTTGTCTCGCCTGTAAATGAGCAGTAGCGGGACGAAAATTTCCAACAAAAATAAACGCCAACTTACCGCTGAAGTTCCACCTGTTCTGATTTTCGTGCAGACCTCGATTTAGGCAGCCACTGCACCCGCCGACTCTTCTCTTTAATTATATTCAAGGCAAAAGTTATGGTTATGAACCATAACATGTATTGCAACTTTGGGCCAGAAATCGCTCCTGAAATAACAGAGGAGCTCTCCGTTTTTAGTGGCAAATTGAAGGAGCAAGTTGCCATATTTGCACATGCAGAGTGAAACATGGAAATCCGGAACGTGCTCCTAGTGGTTCGCTGTCGATATGATAACTTCAAATTTAAGGGCCGTCACATGCTGCAATCAGAGAAATCAGAGAAAAAGCGCCAACTTGCTTATCTGCCCAGCTAGAAAGTAATTAATTACACCATCAAACAGGTGCGCTTAAAAATACCAGGTCTAAACTAAGTCTTAATGACAGCCAAACATCTAAAAATTAACTGTTAAAAATGTGGAGACTCTTATTACTCCTTATTTTAATAGTTTTTGGTCATTAAAAAAAAATTAAACGAAAAAAATTTTTTTTTTTACTTTTCCCTTCTGTCTCTTTAATTTAATTCAATTATTTCTTTGGCTTTTTATCTAAAAAATTAACATTTTTATTTACAATGACATACAGAATACTAACTTTAAATGAATGAAGTCTGCTTGCCTGCTTGAGCAATGCATCTGATTCTGTGGGCGTGTCTTCTCCTCTCTGACCTTTCCAACCGCGCGGCAACTCACGCTGCTCAGAGCTCGGTTGATGGCGCACAATATTTTTAAAGTTCAAATTCAAGCAATTTGACGCCACAGAACCCACAGTAAGTATTTTCGTTAATTTACTTTGCAGGAGCTGCAGTGAGCATTGCCTCGCCACTCAGAGTGATTTCTGGCCCATTATCTATTCTTATCTTCAGATGCTACACCTTGTGTACTGCTAGAGAATGAGAATCCAAGGGAGGTAAGGGGGAATGAGACTTCAAAGTGGAAAGTTCAGGTTGTATCTATAATTAAACCCAGTCAATCAAAAGTTACTGCTATCAACTGTAATTTGACTTGTTTTCAGGAGACCTTTCCCTTAGACTTTCTACAGGCTAGTGTCATGGAGCTGTCAGCAGTTGCTCCTATTGAAAATTATAGCTTCATTCTGTGCCCTTATACTGCCATTTCAATCTCTAGTACACGTCCAGTGACCATGGAACACAATTACACGATGTCCACCAGTTTGCTAGAAGCCTTTCACAAAGATTGGGCACTTCAGGATAGCAAATGTTTCATTGACTCCTACTTCACAATTGTTGTGTAACAAGTTACTGACAAGCACTTTTAGTTTTTTTTTATTCGTTCATGGGATGTGGGTGTCGCTGGCGAGGCCAGCATTTATTGCCCATCTCTAATTGCCCTTGAGAAGGTGGTGATGAGCCGCCTTCTTGAACAGCTGCAGTCCGTGTGGTGAAGGTTCTCCCACAGTGCTGTTAGGAAGGGAGTTCCAGGATTTGGACCCAGCAATGATGAAGGAACAGCGATATATTTCCAAGTCGGGATAGTGCGTGACTTGCAGGGTAACGTGCAGGTGGTGTTGTTCCCACGTGCCTGCTGCCCTTGTCCTTCTAGGTGGTAAAGGTCGGGAGTTTTGGAGGTGCTGTCGTTGAAGCCTTGGTAAGTTGCTGCTGTGGATCCTGTAGACGGTACACACTGCAGCCACAGTGCGCCGGTGGTGAAGGGAGTGAATGTTTACGGTGGTGAATGGGGTGCCAATCAAGCGGGCTGCTTTGTCCTGGATGGTGTCGAGCTTCTTGAGTGTTGTTGGAATTGCACTCATCTAGGCAAGTGCAGAGTATTCCATCACACTCCTGACTTTGCCTTGAAGATGGTGGAAAGGATTTGGGGAGTCAGGAGGTGAGTCACTTGCCACAGAATACCCAGCCTCTGACCTGCTTTTGTAGCCACAGTATTTATGTGATTGGTCCAGATAAGTTTCTGGTCAATGGTGACCCCTAGGATGTTGATGGTGGGGATGTTGGCAATGGTAATGCCATTGAATGTCAAGGTGAAGTGGTTAGACTCTCTCTTGTTGGAGATGGTCATTGCCTGGCACTTGTCTGGCGTGAATGTTACTTGCCACTTATCAGCCCAAGCCTGGATGTTGTCCAGGTCTTGCTGCATGGGGCACGGACTACTTCATTATCTGAGGGGTTGCAAATGGAACTGAACACTGTGCAATCATCAGCGAACATCCCCATTTCTGACCTTATTTTAGAGGGAAGGTCATTGATGAAGCAGCTGAAGATGGTTGGGCCAAGGACACTGCCCTGAGGAACTCCTGCAGCAATGTCCTGGGGCTGAGATGATTGGCCTCCAACAACCACTACCATCTTCCTTTGTGCTAGGTATGACTCCAGCCACAGGAGAGTTTTCCCCCTGATTCCCATTGACTTCAATTTTACGAGGGCTCTTTGGTGCCACACTCGGTCAAATGCTGCCTTGATGTTTGGGCAGATCAGTAATTATTTATCAGTGGCATCCCCCTAATGGGGGTGTGAGGAAGGGGAGATTGCTTGACGTTGTTTTTGATGGCATTTTCCCAATGCCACACTATTGACTTGTACAAAATAAGACCCTTCCAGTTAAGATGCAACCTTTCACACCTGGTTACAATAGGCTGTCTATTTTTAAAAGGCATTCGATAAGGTGCCACATGTAAGGTTGTTACACAAGATAAGGGCTCATGGGGTTGGGGGTAATATATTAGCATGGATAGAGGATTGGTTAACAGACAGAAAACAGAGAGTAGGAATAAGCGGGTCATTTTCAGATTGGCAGGCTGTAACTAGTGAGGTGCCGCAAGGATCAGTGCTTGGGCCTCAACTACTTACAATATATATTAATGATTTAGATGAAGGGACCGAGTATAATGTATCCAAGTTTGCTGACGATATAAAGCCAGTGGGAAGGTAAGCTGTGAGGTGGACTCAGAGTCTGCAAAGGGATATAGACAGGTTAAGTGAGTGGCCAAGAAGGTGGCAGATGGAGTATAATGTGGGGAAATGTGAGGTTATTCACTTTGGTAGGAAGAATAGAAATACAGATTATTTTTTAAATGGCAAGAAACTATTAAATGTTGATGTTCAGAGGGATTTGGGTGTCCTTGTACATGAAACACAGAAAGTAAACATGCAGGTACAGTAAGCAATTAGGAAGGCAAATGGTATGTTGGCCTTTATTGCAAGGGGGTTGGAGTACAAGAGTAAGGAAGTCTTCCTGCAATTGTACAGGACTTTGGTGAGACCACACCTGGAGTACTGTGTACAGTTTTGGTCTCTTTCCTAAGGAAGGATATACTTGCCTTTGAGGCAGTGCAACAAAGGTTCACTAGATTGATTCCTGGGATGAAAGGGTTGTCGTGTGAGGTGAGATTGAGTAGAATGGGCCTATACTCTCTGGAGTTTAGAAGAATGAGGGGTGATCTCATTGAAACATATAAGATTCTGAGAGGGCTTAACAGGGTAGATGCTGAGAGGCTGTTTCCACTGGCTGGAGAGTCTAGAATTAGGGGGGCATAGTCTCAGGAGTCGGTCATTTAGGATTGAGATGAGTAGAAATTTCTTCACTCAGAGGGTTGCGAATCTTTGGAATTCTCTACCCCATGGGCTGTGGATGCTCAGTTGTTGAGTATATTCAAGATTGGGAGCGATAGATTTTTTGGACTCTAAGGGAATCAAGGGATATGAGGATCGGGTGGGAAAGTGGAGTTAAGGCCGGATCGCCCATGATCTTATTGAATGGCGGAGCAGGCTCAAGAGGCCGTATGGCCTACTCCTGCTCCTATTTCTTATGTTTGTACGTTCTTATGTCTTTTACATCACTACAACATCTAGGGTTTTGTGCCACTGCAAAGGAACATAACATACACAAGTTATCAGATTAGTTGGTATGATGGTGGATAGTAGAAAACATTTAGAAAGATATTTTATGACTTGCAACAAAAATATATCCCGGTGAGGAGGAAGGACTCCATAAAAATGAGTTGCAGACAAAAATAAATCCGTCTTTACGTACACTATCTACTTTCTTACAATTGAAAACATAAAAGATATGTCGCTGTACACTGTCAAGTATGAAAAATAGGGTTATTCATCGATCCTGCATTTCCAATAAGGAGCGTGCAATTAAGATAGGGCTACAACACTGGAGCATCAATTCTTTGACCCGAAGCTGGACGATGGAAGTATGGGACCAGTTACTTTACCCAAGAGTCTCGACAAGAAAACACAACTTTTGAGCAGCAAACTTATCTGAAGAACAAGACTGACCAGGCACATTCTATTTATACCACATATATAAATAAAAGCTTTTTTAAAATTCGCTCTGGGAATGTGAGCAGGCCTGACAAGGCCGCATTTGTTGCCTATCCCTCGTGGCATTGTGGAAGTGTTGGTGGGCCTTCTTCTTAAAGCAATTGCTTTAAAACAGAGTGGCTTATTCTGGCATGGAGACTGAACCGAATAGTGTAGGATTGGTGTCACATGTAGACCAGGCCGGGTAGGGGTGCAGACTCCCTTCTCTGAAGGCTATTAGTGAACTAGTTGGATTTTTATGATAGCTTCCAGGATTATTTTTTCTGGTGTTAGCCCACAAATGACCAGACTTCACAACTTGCCATGGCGGGCTTTAAACTCAGGCCCTCTGAGTTACTAGTCCAGTACCGTAGTAACTACACTAACATACCAGTAGATCGCTTGTGTGTGTGTTTTTAAATGTTAAAATCATCGTCATTGTTATCAAATAAATGGCTTGGTACTCAGGGCTGAAGTAGCTTCTTGTGTGCATGAGTTGTTAACTCCACTGGGTGACACTGTTATACTGTATACTGGCGTGGTCCCAGGCCTGAAACTAATAAAGATGCCAGGCCCCAGTTCACAGCAGCTGTGGTGGGTATACAGAGTGCGCTGGGGATCCTCCCCCTGCTCCATTAGTAGCATGTAGCTGAGCTGGCCTCCCCTTCTGTGGGCCTTGGGCTGCTGTAGTAGCCAGTTACACAGCTTCTGCAGTATGTGCCAGGCACTAATTGTGTCTGTGTTCATGCTTGCTGGTGTATGGTGCACCCAGCACAGCTCTTCCCTTTGCAGTTCATTTCTAAGGGAGAAAATGTTGCCTTCTTTCCCTTCCACTTCTGTCCTGAAGTTTCTTCCCCTTCTCCTTTCCTTTTTCTCCTTGTCCCTTCTTCCTTTCTGAGTTACTTCAGTTCTCACCGTAACTTCCTCTTGTCTTTCAGTGTTCTATGTTTACTTTCTGTGCAACTTTTTTCTGCATCTTGGTTTGTGTATCTGTTGCACCTTTATTTGCATTGTGTTTATTTTTCACTCCTGGTTTGATGATGCTTCCATTGCCCAGGCTCAGGATTCCAGTCTGTGATCGGCATCTTGCCGCTTTCTGCCCAATTGACATCTCTGTCGATCTTCCCGACTTCCACCTTTGACACTCTCATCCCACTCAGATCCCAAAAGGTGTCCTACCCCTACCTCTTCTCCTGGTTTAAAATCACCTGCACAGCTTCAAGCAGTACTGTGATTAAAATTGTTTACTATCCCAAGGTCATCATAGGGAATAGAAAAATATTCCACTGCCTCTGTGTTGTCAGACTGCTTATCCGATATTCAGTCCTGTATAAGCTGAAGTTTCCTTCAATTAAACATTGGAAAGATGGAAGCCATTGTCTTTGGCCCATGCCACAAATTCTGTTCCCAAGCTACTGATTCCATCCCCATCCCTGGCCAGTCTCTCAGGCTGAACCAGACTGCAACCTCGGCATCCTCTTTGACCCTCAGCTGAGCTTCTGATCCCGTATCCTCTCCATCTCATAGACTGCCTACTTCCACCACCGTAACATTGTCAGTCTCTGCCCCTGCCTCAGCCTATCTGTTGCTGAAACCCTCATCCATGCTTTTATTACCTCCAGACTTGCCTATTCCAATACTCTCCTGCCTGGATTCTCATCTTCCACCCTCCATAAATTTGAACTCATCCAAAACTTTCCTGCCCATATTCTCACTCACACCAAGTCCTGATCACCCACCACTCCTGTACTCACTGAACTACATTGGCACCTGGTCCACCAACACCTCGATTTTTTAATTCTCATCCTCGTGTTCAAATCCCTCCATGGCCTTGCCCCTTCCTATCTCTGTAAACTGCTCCAACCCCACAACCAAAATCAACAACAACAACTTACATTTATATAGCGCCTTTAACATAGTAAGACGTCCCAAGGTGCTTCACAGGAGTGTTATTAAACAGAATTAACACCGAGCCACATAAGGAGCTATTAGGACAGGTGACCAAAAGCTTGGTTAAAGAGGTAGGTTTTAAGGACTGTCTGAAAGGAGGAGAGAGAGGTAAAGAGGCTGTGTGAAGCACCTTGGGACATTTTACAACTTTATAGGCACCACATAAATGCAAGTTGTTGTATATTTTCAATACCAGATAGCCGGAATCTGCACCATTGACAACTGGTTCTGGGATATTTTAGTCTGGGAAGGGCAACTGTCAGCATTAACCCAGGCGTAACAGAGACAAAAGGAACAATCCTGTACTTCCACATACAGGAAATCATAGGTGCATGACCTGTGATTTTTACAGCCAATCATGGGTTGTGTGCTGATTATTTCTCCACTTGCACACAGTGGGCTCAGCCCCAAAGTCTTTTTTCTGATAAGTGCTTCACTCTTTGATGGAATGATCCCAGACTGGACCTCACCAAACATAATTGTTCAAATTACAATAAAGACACTCTCACTTGACAGGATCTGCCATAAAGGACACCAAATCATAACTTTAGTAATGAACTGAATAAGTCTAGGTTGTAGATTCATCTTTAAATCTTAAATATACAATAAGCAACTTTAGCATAATGATTCACTGTACAACAACTCATTTGTGTTTTCCCGTACTGTATAATTAAATTTAACAATAAAAAATAGAGCTTTGAAGAAATAGGGTACGGTAGCATAGTGGTTATGTTACTGGACTAGTAATCCAGAGGCCTGGACTAATAATCCAGAGTTATGAGTTCAAATTCTGCCACGGCAGCTGGGGAATTTAAATTCAATTAATTAAATAAAAATCTGGAATAAAAAAAATCTAGTATCAGAAATGGTGGTCATGAAACTACTGGATTGTGGTAAAAACCCATCTGGTTCACTAATGTCCTTTAGGGAAGGAAACCTGCCGTTCTTATCCAGTCTGGCCTATATGTGACTCCAGGCCCGCAGCAATGTGGTTGATTCTAAATCGCCCTCTGAAATGGCCTAGCAAGCTACTCAGTTGTAAAACCTCACTACGAAAAGTCATAACAAGAATAAAATCGGACAGACGACTAGGCACGGACATAACAAAGGCAAACCAAGCCCAGTCGAACCTGCAAGGTCCTCCTCACTAACATCTGGGGACTTGTGCCAAAATTGGGAGAGCTGTCCCACAGACTAGTCAAGCAACAGCCTGACATAGCCATACTCACAGAATCGTACCTTTCAAGCCAATGTCCCAGAATCTTTCATCACCATCCCTGGGTATGTCCTGACCCACTGACAGGACAGACCCATCAGAGGTGGCGGTACAGTGAAATACAGTCAGGAGGGAGAGGCCCTGGGAGTCCTCAACATTGACTCCAGACCCCATGAAATCTAATGGCATCAGGTCAAGCATAGGCAAGGAAACCTCCTGCTGATTACCATCTACCACCCTTCCCTCCGCTGATGAATCAGTCCTCCTCCATGTTAAGCACCACTTGGAGGAAGCACTGGGGGTAGCAAGAGCACAGAATGTACTCTGGGTGGGGGACTTCAATGTCCATCACCAAGAGTGGCTCGGTAGCACCACGACTGACCGAGCTGGCCGAGTCCTGAAGGACATAGCTGCCAGACTGGGCCCGCGGCAGGTGGTGAGTAAACCAACATGACGGAAAAACCTACTTGACCTCGTCCTCACCAATCTACCTGTCGCAGATGCATCTGTCCATGACAGTATTGGTAGGAGTGACCACCGCACAGTCCTCGTGGAGACGAAGTCCCGTCTTCGCACTGAAGAAACTATCCAACGTGTTGTGTGGCACTACCACCGTGGCAGGGCTGTGTGGTGTCGTGGACGCTGACACCACACGACACTACACAACCCTGCCACGGTAACCTCTGCAAGACATGCCAGATCATCAACACAGATACCACCATCACACGAGAGGACACCACCCACCAGGTGCATGGTTCATACTCCTGTGACTCGGCCAACGTTGTCTACCTCATACATTGCAGGAAAGGATGCCCCAGAGCATGGTACATTGGCGAGACCATGTTGACTCTGCGACAACGGATGAACGGACACCGCGCAACAATCGCCAGACAGGAGGGTTCCCTCCCATTCGGGGAACACTTCAGCAGTCAAGGACATTCAGCCACCGACCTTCGGGTAAGCATACTCCAAGGCGGCCTTTGAGACACACGACAACGCAAAATCGTCGAGCAGAAATTGACAGCCAAGTTCCGCACCCATGAGGACGGCCTCAACCGGGATCTTGGGTTCATGTCACGCTACACGTAACCCCACCAGCGAACAAATGTTATCTGTTTTTAATATAATGGGTCATTTGCTGTCTTTCTCTTCCTTCCGGATGTTTCTATGTTTCTGCCTCTCTCTCTCTGTTTTTTTTTTGGTTGTTTGTATATTCGGTGGCCTTGTAGGTAACACCTCTCTGTCTGCACACTGTGATTGCCTTGGCAATAGGCAGTTGGAAAGACTATCTGTAATCATCAGGTATTGTTCTGTGATTTATAAATGCGAAGGGTTCGAGGATTTCATTTCCACATTCACCTGAGGAAGGAGGAAGACTCCGAAAGCTTGTGAATTTCAAATAAAATTGTTGGACTATAACTTGGTGTTGCAAAATTGTTTACAATTGTCAACCCCAGTCCATCACCGGCATCTCCACATCATCATCAATGATGGCAGAGTCCAGCATGTAAGTGCAAAAGACAAGGCTGAAGCGTTTGCAACCACCTTCAGCCAGAAGTGCCGAGTAGATTTATTTATTTTTATTTTTTTTATTCGTTCAAGGGATGTGGGCGTCGCTGGCAAGGCCGGCATTTATTGCCCATCCCTAATTGCCCTCGAGAAGGTGGTGGTGAGCTGCCTTCTTGAACCGCTGCAGTCCGTGTGGTGACGGTTCTCCCACAATGCTGTTAGGAAGGGAGTTCCAGGATTTTGACCCAGCGACAATGAAGGAACGGCGATATATTTCCAAGTCGGGATGGTGTGTGACTTGGAGGGGAACGTGCAGGTGGTGTTGTTCCCATGCGCCTGCTGCCCTTGTCCTTCTAGGTGGCAGAGGTCGCGGGTTTGGGAGGTGCTGTCGAAGAAGCCTTGGCGAGTTGCTGCAGTGCATCCTGTGGATGGTGCACACTGCAGCCACAGTGCGCCGGTGGTGAAGGGAGTGAATGTTTAGGGTGGTGGATGGGGTGCCAATCAAGCGGGCTGCTTTATCTTGGATGGTGTCGAGCTTCTTGAGTGTTGTTGGAGCTGCACTCATCCAGGCAAGTGGAGAGTATTCCATCACACTCCTGACTTGTGCCTTGTAGATGGTGGAAAGGCTTTGGGGAGTCAGGAGGTGAGTCACTCGCCGCAGAATACCCAGCCTCTGACCTGCTCTCGTAGCCACAGTATTTATATGGCTGGTCCAGTTAAGTTTCTGGTCAATGGTGACCCCCAGGATGTTGATGGTGGGAGATTCGGCGATGGTAATGCCGTTGAATGTCAAGGGGAGGTGGTGAGACTCTCTCATGTTGGAGATGGTCATTGCCTGGCACTTATCTGGCGCAAATGTTACTTGCCACTTATGAGCCCAAGCCTGGATGTTGTCCAGGTCTTGCTGCATGCAGGCTCGGACTGCTTCATTATCTAAGGGGTTGCGAATGGAACTGAACACTGTGCAGTCATCAGCGAACATCCCCATTTCTGACCTTATGATGGAGGGAAGGTCATTGATGAAGCAGCTGAAGATGGTTGGGCCAAGGACACTGCCCTGAGGAACTCCTGCAGCAATGCCCTGGGGCTGAGATGACTGGCCTCCAACAACCACTACCATCTTCCTTTGTGCTAGGTATGACTCCAGCCACTGGAGAGTTTTCCCCCTGATTCCCATTGACTTCAATTTTACTAGGGCTCCTTGGTGCCACACTCGGTCAAATGCTGCCTTGATGTCAAGGGCAGTCACTCTCACCTCACCTCTGGAATTCAGCTCTTTTGTCCATGTTTGGACCAAAGCTGCAATGAGGTCTGGAGCCGAGTGGTCCTGGCGGAACCCAAACTGAGCATCGGTGAGCAGGTTATTGGTGAGTAAGTGCCGCTTGATAGCACTGTCGACGACACCTTCCATCACTTTGCTGATGATTGAGAATAGACTGATGGGGCGGTAATTGGCCGGATTGGATTTGTCCTGTTTTTTGTGGACAGGACATACCTGGGCAATTTTCCACATTGTCGGGTGGATGCCAGTGTTGTAGCTGTACTGAAACAGCTTGGCTAGAGGCGCAGCTAGTTCTGGAGCACAAGTCTTCAGCACTACAGCTGGGATGTTGTAGGGGCCCATAGCCTTTGCTGTATCCAGTGCACTCAGCCGTTTCTTGATATCACGTGGAGTGAATCGAATTGGCCGAAGACTGGCTTCTGTGATGGTGGGGATATCGGGAGGGGGCTGAGATGGGTTTTCCACTCGGCACTTCTGGCTGAAGATGGTTGCAAAAGCTTCAGCCTTGTCTTTTGCACTCACGTGCTGGACTCCGCCATCACTGAGGATGGGGATGTTTACAGAGCCTCCTCCTCCCGTTAGTTGTTTAGTTGTCCACCACCATTCACGACTGGATGTGGCAGGACTGCAGAGCTTTGATCTGATCCGTTGGTTGTGGAATCGCTTAGCTCTGTCTATAGCATGTTGCTTCCGCTGTTTAGCATGCATGTAGTCCTGAGTTGTAGCTTCACCAGGTTGGCACCTCATTTTTAGGTACGCCTGGTGCTGCTCCTGGCATGCTCTTCTACACTCCTCATTGAACCAGGGTTGATCCCCTGGCTTGTTGGTAATGGTAGAGTGAGGAATATGCCGGGCCATGAGGTTACAGATTGTGCTGGAATACAATTCTGCTGCTGCTGATGGCCCACAGCGCCTCATGGATGCCCAGTTTTGAGCCTTCTCCCGATATCCCCACCACCACAGAAGCCAGTCTTCAGCCAATTCGATTCACTCCACATGATATCAAGAAACGGCTGAATGCACTGGAAATAACAAAGGCTATGGGCCCCGACAACATCCCGGCTGTAGTGCTGAAGTCTTGTGCTCCACAACTAGCTGCGCCTCTAGCCAAGCTGTTCCAGTACAGCTACAACACTGGCATCTACCCGACAATGTGGAAAATTGCCCAGGTATGTCCTGTCCACAAAAAGCAGGACAAATCCAATCCGGCCAATTACCGCCCCATCAGTCTACTCTCAATCATCAGCAAAGTGATGGAAGGTGTCGTCGACAGTGCTATCAAGCGGCATTTACTCACCAATAACCTGCTCACCGATGCTCAGTTTGGGTTCCACCAGGACCACTCAGCTCCAGACCTCATTGCAACCTTGGTCCAAACATGGACAAAAGAGCTGAATTCCAGAGGTGAGATGAGAGTAACTGCCCTTGACATCAAGGCAGTATTTGACCGAGTGTGGCACCAAGGAGCCCTAGTAAAATTGAAGTCAATGGGAATCAGGGGGAAAACTCTCCAGTAGCTGGAATCATACCTGGCACAAAGAAAGATGGTAGTGGTTGATGGAGGCCAATCATCTCAGCCCCAGGACATTGCTGCAGGAGTTCCTCAGGGCAGTGTCCTAGGCCCAACCATCTTCAGCTGCTTCATCAATGAACTTCCCTCCATCATAAGGTCAGAAATGGGAATGTTCGGTGATGATTGCACAGTGCTCAGTTCCATTCGCAACCCCTCAGATAATGAAGCAGTCCGTGCCCTCATGCAGCAAGACCTGGACAACATCCAGGCTTGGGCTGATAAGTGGCAAGTAACATTTGCGTCAAACAAGTGCCAGGCAATGACCATCTCCAACAAGACAGAATCTAACCACCTCCCCTTGACATTCAATGGCATTACCATCACCGAATCCCCCACCATCAACATCCTGGGGGTCACCATTGACCAGAAACTTAACTGGACCAGCTACATAAATACTGTGGCTACAAGGGCAGGTCAGAGGATGTGTGTTACGCGGTGAATGACTCACCTTGTGACTCCCCAAAGCTTTTCCACCATCTACAGGCCACAAGTCAGGAGTGTGATGGAATACTCTCCTCTTGCCTGGATGAGGGCAGCTCCAACAACACTCAAGAAGCTCGACACCATCCAGGACAAGCACATTCCTTATAAAGTGAAGGGCAAGGCTGGTAGAAGTTGGGAACCTTGGATGACTCGGGAGATTGTGGCCCTAGTCAAAAAGAAGAAGGAGGCATATGACATGCATAGGCAGCTGGGATCAAGTGGATCCCTTGAAGAGTATACAGATTGCCGGAGTAGAGTTAAGAGAGAAATCAGGAGGGCAAAAAGGGGACATGAGATTGCTTTGGCAGATGAGGCAAAGGAGAATCCAAAGAGCTTCTACAAATACATAAAGGGCAAAAGAGTAACTCGGGAGAGAGTAGGGCCACTTAAGGATCAACAAGGTCATCTATGTGCGGAACCACAAGAGATGGGTGAGATCCTGAATGAATATTTCACATCGGTATTTACGGTTGAGAAAGGCATGGATGTTAGGAAACTTGGGGAAATAAATAGTGATGTCTTGAGGAGTGTACATATTACAGAGAGGGAGGTGCTGGAAGTCTTAACGCGCATCAAGGTAGATAAATCTCCGGGACCTGATGAAATGTATCCCAGGACGTTATGGGAGGTTAGGGAGGAAATTGCGGGTCCCCTAGCAGAGATATTTGAATCATCCACCGCTACAGGTGAGGTGCCTGAAGATTGGAGGGTAGCAAATGTTGTGCCTTTGTTTAAGAAGGGCGGCAGGGAAAAGCCTGGGAACTACAGACCGGTGAGCCTGACATCTGTAGTGGGTAAGTTGTTAGAGGGTATTCTGAGGGACAGAATCTACAGGCATTTGGAGAGGCAGGGACTAATTAGAAACAGTCAGCATGGTTTTGTGAGTGGAAAATCATGTCTCACGAATTTGATTGAGTTTTTTGAAGGGGTAACCAAGAAGATAGATGAGGGCTGTGCAGTAGACGTGGTCTACATGGACTTTAGCAAAGCCTTTGACAAGGTACCGCATGGTAGGTTGTTACATAAGGTTAAATCTCACGGGATCCAAGGTGAGGTAGCCAATTGGATACAAAATTGGATTGACGACAGAAGACAGAGGATGGTTGTAGAGGGTTGTTTTTCAAACTGGAGGCCTGTGACCAGCGGTGTGCCTCAGGGATCGGTGCTGGGTCCACTGTTATTTGTTATTTATATTAATGATTTGGATGAGAATTTAGGAGGCATGATTAGTAAGTTTGCAGATGACACCAAGATTGGTGGCATTGTGGACAGTGAAGAAGGTTATCTAGGATTGCAACGGGATCTTGATAAATTGGGCCAGTGGGCCGATGAATGGCAGATGGAGTTTGATTTAGATAAATGTAAGGTGATGCATTTTGGTAGATCGAATCGGGCCAGGACCTACTCCGTTAATGGTAGGGCGTTGGGGAGAGTTATAGAATAAAGAGATCTAGGAGTACAGGTTCATAGCTCTTTGAAAGTGGAGTCACAGGTGGATAGGGTGGTGAAGAAGGCATTCAGCATGCTTGGTTTCATTGGTCAGAACATTGAATAAAGGAGTTGGGATGTCTTGTTGAAGTTGTACAAGACATTAGTAAGGCCACACTTGGAGTACTGTGTACAGTTCTGGTCACCCTATTATAGAAAGGATATTATTAAACTGGAAAGAGTGCAGAAAAGATTTACTAGGATGCTACCGGGACTTGATGGTTTGACTTATAGGGAGAGGTTGGATAGACTGATACTTTTTTCCCTGGAGAGTAGGAGGTTAAGGGGTGATCTTATAGAAGTCTATAAAATAATGAGGGGCATAGATAAGGTAGATAGTCAAAATCTTTTCCCAAAGGTAGGGGAGTCTATAACGAGGGGGCATAGATTTAAGGTGAGAGGGGAGAGATACAAAAGGGTCCAGAGGGGCAATTTTTTCACTCAAAGGGTGGTGAGTGTCTGGAACGAGCTGCCAGAGGCAGTAGTAGAGGCGGGTACAATTTTGTCTTTTAAAAAGCATTTGGACAGTTACATGGGTAAGATGGGTATGGAGGGATATTGGCCAAGTGCAGGCAATTGGGATTAGTTTAGTGGTATAAACTGGGCGACATGGACATGTTGGGCCGAAGGGCCTGTTTCCATGTTGTAAACTTCTACGATTCTATGATTCTATGACAAGGCACCCTGCTTGATCGGCACCCCATCTACCACCCTAAACATTCACTCCCTCCACCACCAGCGCACAGTGGCTGCAGAAAACTATCCCGGACACACTCAAGAAATTCACTACCTTTCTGACAGTTGCTGGTCTGCTTTTCCCAATATATGTGAAGGTTAAAGTCCCCCATTAAGACCATTATGCCTTTCTTACACGCTTGTCTAATCTCTGCATTTATACAATCTAGCACTTCAGAGCTGCTGCCAGGGGTCCTATATACAACTCCCACTACAGTCTTAGATCCTTTCCTGTTTCTCAATTCAACCCATAAGGTCACTGTTGGTTGCTTACCTCTCGTTATATCCCCCTTTATCATTGAAGTGATTTCATCTGTAATCATTTATGAGCAAATGGTTCAGTAACTTCAGACGAGGGACAGATGTGTGGTTAAACGTGAATATCAAGAAGTTGCTAACCGAGATGTATCACTCCGTCATTAGCTTTGTGAAAACGGCATCTCACTGTCTGCTCACCATTGAAATACATTGAACGGCGTGAAGTTCCTGTATTTGCACAGTGGAAACAAATTAAACTCTCCACAGACAGTTAAATTAAGTCATTTCAGTCTAAGTTCCCTTTTAACAATGTGGTAAGTGTTAATTACTGCCAATCAACCTCTCTGGCACAGAAAATTAACTGTTACAAGTCTCATTCCTTCAGGTTTTAATTGTTGGAGATTTAAAAAATGTAAAATTTAAAATTTAAGTTGTATTTTCCTTTTCCTTTCTGTCTGTTTTTTCTCTCTCTCTTAATCCAATCATTCTATCCCTCTCTTTATTTCTCTTTCTGTACCTGTCCTTGTGCTGTTTATTTCACAATCCATCACTCTGATTGGTGAAGGAGATACCCAGTTACTTGCCCTGTTCACTCAGGTCCCAGATGCCCTGTTTCACTCACTGCCCCGTTATCAGCTCGCACTTTCAGCAACTTGCCACACCAAAAATTTAAAAACCTAAACCTGCGAGGGCCCGTCTAACTAACGGCAGATGCAGTTAGATGCCCTGCTGCAGAAAAATGGGGCCCAATAGGTTTCATTTTGGGAGTATTTAACTCTCATTACATCAAGTCTACAGCACAGAAACAGGCCATTCGGCCCAACTGGTCTATGCTGGCGTTTATGCTCCACATGAGCCTCCCTACATCATCTAACCCTATCAGGATATCCTTCTATTCCTTTCTCCCCGGTTTGCTTATCGAGCTTCCCCTTCAATGTACCTATACTATTCACCACATGACTTACCAAAAAACATCTGGGTTTTCTTTCGATCACAGATGTTAAAGTTACAACCACTCAGGGCAGTGTTAACCCTTCCATACCCAGGAGAGTGAAGAACTTTCATTTTCAATAGGAATTGAGAATTACTTTTGGGGCCACCTTCCCAGGTTTAGCTGAAGAATTTGCACAAAGTAACGTGTGTTTACATAGCACCGTTCACATAGTAAATGCCCCAAGGCACTTCAGAGAGGAGGAAGAGATACCAAATAATAACAGAAAGAACCAATAGACTCGAATAACACCACCTTCACTGGACAGCTGCTCTAACTAGAACCTTCAATCTGCCTCATCAGCGATCAATCCAGCTCCTTCTTTCAGGTGATAATTGACCCTCGATGATAATCCCCAGATTCATTCTCCTTTTTCTTTCTTTTCCTGCTCCCAGCATCAAATTACTTTCTTTTTTCCATCATTTTCCACCTGTAAACGTGAGCTCTGGTGCTTGATAGGCAAACCTGCTCACATGGATCGCCTACATACTCGAACACATTTATTAATATATATATTTAAAAAGTGAGGATATTGCATCTCGAGATCCAATCCATGTGCTGCCGTCATAATGGGTGAATATTCTCGGGCCTGGTCATTGCAAGGACAATGTTAGAGGGAGAAGGAAAGGGAAAATACTGCGGATATCGTTCACTTCTTCCTGATCTGATAACCTGAAATGTTAACTCTGTTTCTTTCTCCACAGAGGCTGCCTGACTTGCTGAGCATTTCCAGCATTTTCTGTTTTTATTATTGAAGGAAAAAGGGCCACCTTCAAGGTTGGGGCTAAATTGAGCAAAGACCAACTTTCCAATGTTAACACGAGATAAATAATAGCGCAATACAATTTTAATTGATGGCCTCCAATTTCTCAGTGGTTTCCAAAGGAAAGAACTTGCATTTATATAGCAGCCAGTGAAGTAGTTTCTTGAAGTGCAGTCACTGTTGTAATATAGGAAACGTAGCAACCAATTTACGCACAGCAAGGTGCCACAAACAGCAATGGGATAATGAGCAGATCATCTGTTTTTTTAGTGATGTTGGTTGAGGGATTAATATTGGCCAGGACACTGGGGAGAACTCCCCTGCTCTTGTTCAAAATAATGCCGTGGGATCTTTTACATCCACCTGAGAGGGCAGATGAGGTCTCAGTTTAATGTCTCATCCGAAAGACAGCACCTCTGACAGTGCAGTGCTCCCTCAGTACTGCACTGGAGTGTCAGCCTGGATTACTATATTACATACTCCCACTGAGCCATGGCAGTCACATAAATCCAACGATCAGACAATTTTAAAAGCACGGGAAATGGAACAAGAAAACTGAATGAGTTTCAAGAAGGAACTTGACAGGTTCCATTAGTTTTAGGAGTGATTTAATTGAGATGTTTTAGATAATTAAAGGATATAATAGGGTAGAGAGAAACTATTACCTCTGGTGGGGGGAGTCCAGAACAAGGGGGCATAACCTTAAAATGAGAGCCAGGCCGTTCAGGGGTGATGTCAGGAAGCACTTCTTCACACTACGGGAAGTGGAAATCTGGAACTCCATCCACCAAAATGCGCCCGTGGGTTTTTACCAAACTCTGTTTCAGCAAAGGTGAGGCCCCTTTAAATGGACGGGTCACACCGTGAGGTCACAGAGCAAGCCCCACCCTCACACTGCGCATCACAGTGAGATCAGACATCACAAGAGGTTTGTAAACTGGGTCAATTTGAGGCAGGAGGCTGGACAACCAGTTTAAGTGAAGGAAAGGGAGCTGCACTGACCGTGACTAACTGGCTGATCTATCTAGGGTGGAATAAGGTCGGCAAGAAGATCTGAACAGATTTACTTTGTGAAGAGAACACATGGAAACATCATCAACCAGCAGATTAGACAGAAGGTTGTGGACATTGAAAGGTTTGTCTCAATGTGTTTATCTTGTATCATCATTTGTGAAATTCATAACGAGCAATATGAAGTTTAACGTACCCGGTAATATTGATGCCCAGTCGGGTGGAAGAGTTCATTTTGTTATTGGTAGATCTTCCATGGCGTTGCTCATAGGTAGTCTGGGGCCTGGAGCCTGGTTACTGCTGGTTACCGAGCCCCACTCTCAGGTTCCTCCTTGTTGACCCTCACTGACCGCGGTGCTGCTCCCAGTCCTTGAGTTTGGTGCTCACTCCCTGTTCTGTAAATGTAGACAACTCTTACCATTGGTAGATCTCCTATGGCATTGCTCATTGGTAGTCAAAGATAGTCAGCACGGATTTCTGAAGGGTAGTCCATGACTGACTAAACTAATAATTTTTTTGAGGAGACCACTAACATGGTGGTGAGGGAGCGTCTATCAATATTGTCCAAATGGACTTCCAGAGGCATTTGATAAGGTTCTGCACAGGAGACTGTTAGTATAAATAAGTGTTCATGGAACTGGAGGTAACCTTGTGACATGGATATTAATTGGTTGGGAGATAGGAGACAGAGAGTAGGGATAAAGGGAATATTCTCGGACTGGTGGGATGTGACAAGTGTTGTTCCCATGGGATCTGTACTGGGGCCTCAGCTTTTCACTGGATTTATCAATGACTTAGATGAAGGAATCGAGAGCCGTATTTCCAAGATTGCTGACGACACTAAGTTAGGTGACACAGTAAATAGTGGAGATGGGAGCGGAACGTTGCAAAGGGACATTGAGAAATTGAGTGAGTGGGTAAAACTGGGGCAGATGGAGTTCAATGGGGGGAAGTGCGAAGTCATCCACTTTGGACCCAAGAAAGATCAGAATATTTCCTAAATGGTGAGAAGCTGGGAACTGTAGAGGATCAGAGGGATTTAGAGGGCCACGTACAGAAATCACTAAAAACTAGTGGGCAGGTACAAAAAAGAATTTGAAAAGCTAATGGAATGTTAGTCTTTATCTCAAGGAGGCTGGAATACAAATGGGTTAAAATTATGATCTAGTTGTCTCGATCTCTGGTTAGACCGTATCTGGAGACTGCGTTCAGTTCTGGGCACCGCACCTCAAGAAGGATATATTGGCCTTGGAGGGCATGCAGTGCAGATTGACCAGAATGATACCGGGGTTAAGAGGGTTAAATTATGAGGACACGTTGCACCTCGAGTAAAGAAGATAAAGGGGTGATCTAATTGAGGTGTTTAAGATGATTAAAGGATTTGATAGGGTAGATAGTGAGAAACTATTTCCTCTGGAAATTAAATTAGAGCTCGGCCGTTCAGGAGTGATGTCAAGAAGCACATTTTCATACAAAGGGGAGTGGAAATCTGGAACTCTCTCCCCCCAAAAAGTTGGTGGGCTCAGGGTCAATTGAAAACATTACATTGATAGATTTTTTTTAGATAAGTGTATTAATTTAGTCCTGTAGAATGAAGGCAGGAAAGTGGAGTTTTGATACAGATCAGACATGATATCATTGAATGGCGGAACAGGCTTGAGGGGCTGAATGGCCTCCTCCTGTATCCTCCATCACTGCCCATCACCCGCGCACCCTGTTCTCTAGGTCGTAACCACGTGGAAACCTGTCATTGCATTCGAGTGAATCAAATCATTGTAATCTAAATGAAGCCCGAGGGTTTTTGCCAAACTCTGTTTCAGCAAAGGTGAGGACCCTTTAAATGGACGGGTCACACCGTGAGGTCACAGAGCAAGCCTCACCCTCACACTGCGCATCACAGTGAGATCAGACATCACAAGAGGTTTGTAAACTGGGTCAATTTGAGGCAGGAGGCTGGACAACCAGTTTAAGTGAAGGAAAGGGAGCTGCACTGACCGTGACTAACTGGCTGATCTATCTAGGAGTGAATACGGTCGGCTACAAGATCTGAACAGGTTTACTTTGTGAAGAGAACACATGGAAACATAATCAACCAGCAGATTAGACAGAAGGTTGTGGTCATTGAAAGGTTTGTCTCAACGTGTTTATCTTGTATCATCATTTGTGAAATTCATAACGAGTAATATGAACAGTTTAACAGACCCAGTAATATTGAAGCACAGTCGGGTGGAATAGTTCAATGTAATGTCACTAAAAGATCTTCCATGGCATTCCTCATAGGTAGTCTGGGGCCTGGAGCCTGGTTACTGCTGGTTACTGAGCCCTGGTTACTGAGCCCCACTCTCAGACTCCTACCTCCCCGTTGTCCCTCACTGACCGGCTGCTCCCAGTCCCTGAGTTTGGTGCTCACTCCCTGTTCTGTATCCAAGTAGCAACATGGATCCACAGACAGCTACTGACCATTGGTAGATTTCCCATGGCATTGCTCATAGGTAGTCTGGAAGGTGGGGACCAGTTACCAATGTTTACTGGACCCCACTCCAGTTGCTGCAAATGTTTACAACTACTTCACATCATTGGTAGAAGACAAACAATCCCATCGCTGCCCCACTGCTCCTGTAACCAGCCCAAGGGAACGGAAATGGATGTAAACTTGTAAAGGAGAGATTTGCAGGGCTATGAGGAAAGAGCATCGGAGTGGGACTAATTGGGGAGCTCTTTCAAAGAGCCGGCAGAGACAAGAGGGGCCGAATGGTCTCCTACTGTGCAGTATCATTCTATGATTCTAGGGACAGCAATCTCAACCGATGTTTTTGAACTACAAAAAGCAAAATTAATTTTCCTCATTCTGGATCGAATAGAGCGAGCCAGCAGAGTGGGAGAGAATAGAAGTCTTGGAGAGGGAGAGAAGACATTGACAGAGGAAGAGTTGGAGACAGGGAGTGAATACAGAGAAAGAGAAAAGAGAGAAAGGCACAGAGATTATGAAGAGAGCACAGAGATTGAGATGGGAAAGCTCTCACAAGAGACTCTCAGAGGCAACTCTTGCAGCAAATAGGTACTGCTCCAATTCCTTCCATTCTTTTGAGCTGTCGGCAATATCTGAAACACAGAAAATACTGCATTCTGGGGTTGGAGGGGGGTGATAGTGGCTGTTTTAAACAGAAAATGGAAATACTGCTCCTGAAATGTTTTTGATGTGGAACAGTTTATTATTTAATTGAACTCAGTGCATTGACACTCTGTTAATTCAAAATATAAAAAGATCTGGGCCTTGGGCTTGGCCTCAGACAACGAGACTGGAGGAGTCGGGGAGAAACTCTTGACCCAGGTGTTACTGGTGTCGTCTGGACTTGTCAATCCCTGAGGCCTTGCCAAGGACCTCCCAGGTCAGCTGGTTCAGATCCTGCCATCTAAAGCACTCCAATAGTGTCAGACAAGCTCCTCTTGTGCCAGTGATCCTGGTTCACCTGAAGGCATGGCAGCCATTCTGGGCCTTCTCTCTGATTCTGAAGAAGGTGTCAATTGTTCAACTGCAGAACCGATGGAATCTTCTGCCTTTAATACTCAGGTGGCATCAGAATCTGTGGCCAGAAACGTTACAAGAAAAGAAATAAGTTGATAAATTCTGCACCCAACATCTGCATTAAGCATTTCCAGGTTAAATGGTTTACTATACGTGGGGAGCTATACAATGCCTGTCGTTCTCCCTGTTACAATCCAAGGATTTTTATGTGTGATTTCTTCTACTGCCACAGGTACACGGTTGGTATCAGGATGAGTGAGAGGAAATGGACGTTTAGTCAAACTACCACAGAACCACAAAGAACCAGTGGATCTAATACAAGTGAGAGCGCATCCCGACCGGAATCGAATCAATGTCAGTAGAGATACAGCGAAGAGGGGAGCAGTGCAACTGAAATTCCCCTCACGCCATCCCTCTGTGTCCCATCCATTTCTTTGTGCTAACTTGACATCTTTTCATTTGCTTTTTAATGAAAAAACCAACCCCCCAAAGATCCATCTAAACACGCAGCCAATGACTGGAGATGGTGAGAAACCCACTCTCTCCGTTCTCTCACATTTCTTTCCCATCCCAGACTCCCAGTTTTAGCAAAATTTAAGTGTCGACCCACCGGGTTTATTTTGTTCACCTCCCCGGATTAACAAGACAAATAGATGTCAAGAGTACAATTTACACTGATCACTAAGAGTGAGAAGTCTGTGGGTCTGTAGTTTGGATACTAAGATCACCGGGTCTGTTATCCCGACCATCTCTGCCTTGACTTATTCTGACATCTATTTGTATTGTTAATTTGCTCCCCTCCTCCACACTCCACTGGGCTGGACCTCCCATGTTCAGCCATCTTGTCCCTGCATCGGCATCAAGCACCAACCCTGCTCCAACTCCAGGCTCAGTTCGGCACTGCTCGGGGTTAACTGTACTGGCACTGGAGAGGGCCCAGTCCATACAGTCATCTCCGACCTGTGTCGGCTGGAGCATCACCTTGGGACTGAACAGGAAAGTCTCGAGGGGGTCGTTCCGGTTGTTGCCTCGATGGTGCAGAGTGGGACGGGCTGGTTAAGGCCACTCGCCAACCAGTCCCTGCCATCCCAGTCCACACCATCGGGTGAAGCTCCGGTACCAACTTGTACCGAGGCCTCCCGGGATAAAGAGGAAGAGTCCTCCTCTGGCACCAGCTGACTCTGAGGTGTCCGTGCCCACTGGTGCCAGAATCAGGCTGGTTCCCCCAAGCGCCGCCAGCTACTGTTGGTGAGTCCTTCACCGGAGACATCCTTCATGCTCTCTGGTGACACCAACCCAGCCCCGGGACATTGGTCTCCAGTTGGCGCCAGATCATTTGGGGGCACCGTCTCGGAGGACTCGACCCCGCTCGGGGTCACCTATGCTGCAGGTGAGTTCCACTTTGGTGAGGGCAGTCGCAGGTCTCCGTTCACTTTTCATAGATCTGTGTTTCCCCTCATCACTGTGGAGCCACCTTCAGCCGCTCCCGACAATACTTGAGGGGCATCCAGGTTCCAAGGGCTCTCACTCCCAGGGAGGTTACGTGTGCCTCAGTGGCACCTCCCCCGAGTGGCAGGGGCTCATGTCTCGAGGGTTTAACTCAATAGGCGCTTGTATTCATGAGCCCGCTGCTGGTACAGCCGCCCTCATCCCTGTTCCCAGGGGCTAACTTTCAACCTTCCCTGTCGGTTTAGCCCGAGGAAGCTGCCCGGAGGCTTCCCGCCTTCGGAAGCCCAGTTGGGAGCCTGAGTCAGATCACGACCTCCAGTCGCTGAGGCTTTTTCATGTATTCAACACAAGGGTGACCCAGAGTCTGAAAGTGTCGGTTCCGGAAGTCCCTGTCCTCCAGTTGGTTATGGCCAAGGTAGACAATGTCCATAGTGCCTCCCCCACCCTGCTTCACACTGATCTAGCTGGTGAACTTTAGTCGTGAACATTTCAGAAGGAAGGTCACTGCCCTGGAAACTCCTCCTGTTTCACCCACCACAATCCAAATGGTGGGACATGTGGGTCTGATGGACCTTCCTGCAGGGTTTGGCGCATAGCCCGTGTTCCCAGCCACCAAATCCACTGGTGCCGGCTTTACTTATCGGCAGGCAAATGTCTCGCAGGTGATTTGAGGGAGCAGTTCCTGCCGCAGAGTGAGGACCACCTTCAGAGAGCATCCACTGCAGCAGCAGGCTGTGTGGGTGCCCTCAATGTAGGAGCAGCGTCCATCGCCCAATGGATCTTGTATCACCAATTAGCTTGTCTGCGCACCTTGGGGTTCCTTCAGGAACTGCAGCAGCAACTACTGCAGCTGCCGTTTGATGCTGAGGGCTTCTTTGGCGAGCAAGTGGAGGAGCTGCTGCAGGGCTACAAGCATCTCCAGCAGAACCTTCAGGCATTCCCGGATTGCCACGCAAGGGCCAGGTGGGGGGGGGGTGGGGGATCATTGTTTTATTTTGTAGTTTAGCCCACACCCCATCTACAGGCCCCTTCAGGGACAGCAGCCTTTTCAAGGCTTTAGCCGGACCGCAATGTCCTTTGTATCAGGCAAGCCCGTCATTCCAGATTAGGACCTGGAATTGAGGGAGCTTGCAACAAGTAACCTTCGAGACCCTGTCCAGCTCCAGGAGACCAGGAGTAGTGAGTGTCCTCGGCGTTAGCAGCTTGAGCTTCCATGTTTTTCACAACGTGGTTTGGTTTGACCATCAGAGGAGCCATCTACTAGTGGGCATACTGGCAGGTGACATCATGATCTTCTACCATCCACACTGAGAGTGAGTGAGTGCTAGTCATCCAGAAGGCTCAACTGTTGGGAATATTTCTCCAGTTGAGCCTTGCTCCGCCAGTAATGTTTCCACAGGTCTCCTTTGTCACAGCATCTGAACTAGAGCTGGTGGTCCTGGGAGTACAGTGTTCTCCAGGGGTTGGTGCTACAGCCATCAGACTCTTCAGCTAATGCTCTGACATATGGTGGAGGTCACATTCAGGATGAATGGGCTTCTAGGCCAGTGGACATGGATGGGTTCACTTGGCATTTCAACGGGCTCGAGGTGTGAACGGTGCAATTGGACATTATCCACTTTCAGACTCGGTGCGGGGTAAGTCAGTGTGTCTCCAGACAGACAATATGACAGTAGTCCGGTTTGTCTACAAATAGAGTGGGACTCCCTCCTGGGTCCTTCTGTCAAGATGACACGTTGCTTCCCATTGGTGCTTGAACGACGGGGTGACACTCTTGGCGCCACATTTGGCCGGCGTGGACAACACTACAGTCGGCACACTCAGCTGCTCTGTAGTCCACCCTGACGAGTGAATGATCCACACTGAGGTCGTCCAGAATATCTTCAGGACTTGGGGGGTGACCAGATCGATCGACTTGCTCGCATCACCGGACAATCACCAATCTGCTCGAGGACCTCAGACAGTCAAGGTGGAGGCTGGGACAGTCTTTCGTTCTTTTGTTTCTAGATTCTGTTGCTCAGGGTTGCCTGATCTCCAGGATGCTACAGAAAATTGCAGCAGATGCTGGTTCTGGTTAACCCTTTACTGACCTCACAAACCGTGCTTCTCAGAACCCTGGTGTTGAATGCTGCCAATCTGACTTCAGGAGCCCACCGGAGAACGCCAAGTCATTTGAAGATTAAAGACGTCCCTACTTTTTGAGGGAATCTTTATGCTTCATTCCGACATCCTCCACACACTGCTGGACACTATCCAACTGGTGCTCAGGGTGAGAAGGGTGGACCCTGAAAGGGAACAGAATCCGGCTCCCAGGACAAATAGGTCAAAGTGAGTGTGCTTCATGGGTGCTCGATCCGAACAGTGAGCTGAAGTGTCAGGGTCTGGATCTGGATCTGGATCCAGCCAGTTGCTGATTGATGGCCTGGCTGTTGAGATGGAATGCCTATCAGATTAGGGTGCACCAGCAGTGTGGCATCCATGGGTAATACTCACTTTATCATGTCTGTCCTGGTCACTTAAGTCTCCGTTCCCCTACAAGTACCTCCATCCTCCTTGTCCTGAGTACTACTTGGTTAGTCCCCAGCAGTGTGTGAAGAATGCCTGAATGACCATCAGCTCCCTTGTAAGCTGCTCCCTCGTAAGGTCCTCTTCATTCTCCAAGTAACACGGCATTTTCCACCCACCTGGTTGTCTCTTGGGTCTTGTGGGGAGTGTTTGGTTTGTGTCTTTTCCTCGTTCTGGGTTGCCTTTGGGTGTCAACAAACTGAGTCTGGGGTGTGCTAAAAGTGAACACTGCACGGGAGCCGGGGAGGGAGGGGAAAAACATGTGGCATGTTCCCCAAAGTTAGGACATGTAAAAAATGTCTTAAAAAGAGAGATCATGCCTTAAGAGATATTCCCCGGGAAATTGTGCCGGTGCTTCCCGAGAATTAGGTCCACATTCCCCCCATTCGACCCGTTTACAGTTAGCATTTAAAGAATAGATTGGGACAGTTTTCGTTCAAGCTGTAACGAGACAGAAGTGGGAACTCTGGACAAGGCATCGACCAGATTTAAATCATCGTCGAGTGTTCAGGGAGTGGCTGCTGGTTCAGAGCTGGACTGAAGATCGTTGGAGACCAGGGTCCGAGGCAACTGTGTTCAGATGGTGTCCCCAGAGTATAAGTGGAAAAGCAATCGTCTTGGACCTGTTTTAAGACCCATGTTATTTCCACAAATTAAATATGAGAAGTTTAACATCTAGAAATAAACATGGAAGGAAAATTAAACAACTTACTGTGTTTTGTAATTTGTGAACAGGTCATAGCAAGGAACAGATAGGGGAAGAGATGAGTTCTCCAATGGGGGATTGCAGACTGGGGATTGTCCCTGGGCTCAGTTACTGACTGGGTGAACTCTCTGAGCCACACACCAGGTATGGCCCAGAGACAATCCTCAATTTGCACAAACAAACATACAAAAAGTCTTTATCTACTGATAGTCTATCAGGCCCAGCAAGCTCGCCCCATCCAGTAGACAGTATAACCTCGCATGCTGTCGTCCCACCTCTTAGTAACGCTGTCTCCTGGAACAGACAAAGAAATGTGGACAATCCAGGAAAAAAACCTCTGGGCAATTGCTCTCCCACTCCCTGAGGCTCCGGGAGAGCAATGTTGCTCCTGACACATCACAATCTGAACTAACCACTAACTCCCTGTAACTGGCAATGTCCTCTCAGGAACTTGTCAAGTTCCCCTTTAAAAGGACTGTAGTGCCCCCACACTCCCCACATGTTGTTTACCTTTGTTCCAAAGGCTGATGACTCTGACAAGTCATAGAATCATACAGCACAGGAGGCCGCCATTCGGCCCATTGTGCCTGTGCCGGCTCTTTGAAAGAGCTTTCCAATTAGTCCCACTCCCCCTGCTCTTTCCCCACAGTCCTGCAAATTTTTCCTTTTCAACTATAAATCCAATTCCCTTTTGAAAGTTCGAGTGGATGGAATTATAAGTGGATGGAATTCTGTCATGTCATCCCCACAGTTCCAGTAACTAAATCGCCGAATCCCATGTCAGTAAAAACTGAATTTGTCCGATTCAGTCACCAAAGAACCAATTGCTCTTTCAGAGTCCCAGGTCACAGCGAGGAACACCTCCAAAGTCCGATTAAACAAATAGGTTGTGAATTGGTACAAAAAAAGTACCGGGGGAAGGGATTGTGGGGTGAAGAATTAAGTGGGGACAGTGGGGGATGAACAAGACCAGACTGACATCCTTACCCAACCGTGTATTAAGAGGCAGAGTTTAGTGTAGGGTTTCCAACCCTTGGGGATTCTCCAGGAATTGAAGATTAATCTCCTGGACACTGTTGTGAACAACCCGGGAAATAAATCACAGTGGCATTAAAAAATAGGGGTGTTTTTTCCATTTTCTTTGAACACTTTTCTTTATTTTTTTATAAAAATATTGGAGATGAGGGAAAAAAGGCTGTTTGACTGGGCAGGGAGGTAGGAGGCAGGAGGTCATGTGATGAAACCTCCAGGAATGCTTCCAATCAGAGTTGGTAACCCTCGTTGTGTGACTCCTGCCATTTATATATTAAGACAAAATTAAATAAGAATTGAACGACTTGATAATTATGGCAGCAGAAAAACAAACGTGTGCTGAATGTGAACACTGTTGAATGATCACTGATTACTGAGGCACAAGTGGGTCTAAATAACAGTTTCATGAACAGAAAGGCTGCACATTAATGCACAGGAATTAACCTGCGATATGATGGGCCAGATCCTGCTGTCAAAATGACAGTGAGTCTAATGGCGTTCGCCGTTATTTATGAGCAAATGGTTCAGTATCTTCAGGCGAGGGACAGATGTGTGGTTAAACGTGAATATCCAGAAGTTGCTGTCCGAGATATGTCACTCCGTCATTAGCTTTGTGAAAACGGCATCTCACTGTCTGCTCACCATTGAAATACATTGAACGGCGTGAAGTTCCTGTATTTGCACAGTAGAAACAAACTAAACTCACCACAGACAGTTAAATCAAGTCATTTCAGTCTAAGTTGCCTTTTAACAATGTGGTAAGTGTTAATTACTGCCAGTCAACCTCTCTGGCACGGAAAATTAACTGTTACAAGTCTCATTCCTTCAGGTTTTAATTGTTGGAGATTTTAAAAATGTAAAATTTAAAATTTAAGTTTTATTTTCCTTTTCCTTTCTGTCTGTTTTTTCTCTCTCTCTTAATCCAATCATTCTATCCCTCTCTTTATTTCTCTTTCTGTACCTGTCCTTGTGCTGTTTATTTCACAATCTATCACTCTGATTGGTGAAGGAGATACCCAGTTACTTGCCCTGTTCACTCAGGTCCCAGATGCCCTGTTTCACTCACTGCCCCGTTATCAGCTCGCACTTTCAGCAACTTGCCACACCAAAAATTTAAAAACCTAAACCTGCGAGGGCCAGTCTAACTAACGGCAGATGCAGTTAGATGCCCTGCTACAGAAAAATGGGGCCCAATAGGTTTCATTTTGGAAGTATTAAACTCTCATTACATCAAGTCTACAGCACAGAAACAGGCCATTCGGCCCAACTGGTCTAGGCTGGCGTTTATGCTCCACATGAGCCTCCCTACATCATCTAACCCTATCAGGATATCCTTCTATTCCTTTCTCCCTGGTTTGCTTATCGAGCTTCCCCTTCAATATATCGATACTATTCACCACATGACTTACCAAAAAACATCTGGGTTTTCTTTCGACCACAGATGTTAAAGTTACAACCACTCAGGGCAATGTTAACCCTTCCATACCCAGGAGAGTGAAGAACTTTCATTTTCAATAGGAATTGAGAATTACTTTTGGGGCCACCTTCCCAGGTTTAGCTGAAGAATTTGCACAAAGTAACGTGTGTTTACATAGCACCGTTCACATAGTAAATGCCCCAAGGCACTTCAGAGAGGAGGAAGAAATACCAAATAATAACAGAAAGAACCAATAGACTCGAATAACACCACCTTCACTGGACAGCTGCTCTAACTAGAACCTTCAATCTGCCTCATCAGCGATCAATCCAGCTCCTTCTTTCAGGTGATAATTGACCCTCGATGATAATCCCCAGATTCATTCTCCTTTTTCTTTCTTTTCCTGCTCCCAGCATCAAATTACTTTCTTTTTTCCATCATTTTCCACCTGTAAACGTGAGCTCTGGTGCTTGATAGGCAAACCTGCTCACACGGATCGCCTACATACTCGAACACATTTATTAATATATATATTTAAAAAGTGAGGATATTGCATCTCGAGATCCAATCCATGTGCTGCCGTCATAATGGGTGAATAGTCTCGGGCCTGGTCATTGCAAGGACAATGTTCGAGGGAGAAGGAAAGGGAAAATACTGCGGATATCGTTCACTTCTTCCTGATCTGATGAAAGGTCTTTGACCTGAAATGTTAACTTTGTTTCTTTCTCCACAGAGGCTGCCTGACTTGCTGAGTATTTCCAGCATTTTCTGTTTTTATTATTGAAGGAAAAAGGGCCACCTTCAAGGTTGGGGCTAAATTGAGCAAAGACCAACTTTCCAATGTTAACACGAGATAAATAATAGCGCAATACAATTTTAATTTATGGCCTCCAATTTCTTAGTGGTATCCAAAGGAAAGAACTTGCATTTATATAGCAGCCAGTGAAGTAGTTTCTTGAAGTGCAGTCTGTTGTAATATAGGAAACGTAGCAGCCAATTTACGCACAGCAAGGTGCCACAAACAGCAATGGGATAATGAGCAGATCATCTGTTTTTTTAGTGATGTTGGTTGAGGGATTAATATTGGCCAGGACACTGGGGAGAACTCCCCTGCTCTTGTTCGAAATAATGCCGTGGGATCTTTTACATCCACCCGAGAGGGCAGATGGGGTCTCAGTTTAATGTCTCATCCGAAAGACGGCACCTCTGACAGTGCAGTGCTCCCTCAGTACTGCACTGGAGTGTCAGCCTGGATTACTATATTACATACTCCCACTGAGCCATGGCAGTCACATAAATCCAACGATCAGACGATTTTAAAAGCACGGGAAATGGAACAAGAAAACTGAATGAGTTTCAGGAATGAACTAGACAGGTTCATATCAACAAATGGGATTCAGGGTTATTAGAAATGCACCAAGGGAGTACTGGGGATAGGTGGGCTAGATGGACTAAAGGTCTTCTCCTGCCTGCAACTGTTACGGTTACCCGTCTGGTTCACTACTGTCATCTAGGGAAGGATATCTGCCATCCTTACCCGGTCTGGGCCTATACGTGACTCCAGCCCCACACCAACGTAGTTGATCCTTAACCATCCTCTGAAGTGTCCCAGTGAGCCACTCAGTTGTATCAAACTGCTACACTGCGGAGGTTCAAGAAGAAGGCCGACCACCACCTTCTCAGGGCCACGAGGGACAGGCAATAAATGCCGGCCTTGCCAGCGACGCCCACATCCCGAGAATTAATTTTAAAAATATTACGGATTGCATGATTCCCTGTGTTCAGTTACAGGCAACAGATTTTATAAAAAGAGCTCATTAATGTCAATAGACAAGTTCTTTCAAGAGTGACTAAATAAATAATGTCATTATTGTTCACCTCACACTGCTGCATTATTGAACCTCTGCACGCAAATCTTCCTCAAAAATATCAAATTAAAATGCAGTCACTGGCCTCACCGAGTGTGAAGGATATTTGCACACTCATTGTCGGGATCACAAATACCCAGCTTATGACTTCTGGTGAAATGGAAAGCATCGTTCCCTCTCCAATTGATCCCCTCCCCATCTCTCCTCAAGCTAATGATTCACGCTGTACAGTGTGGTTCCCACCACTTAAAAAAGTCCTGCATTTATATATCACCTTTCACGTCCTCAGGACATCCCAAAGCGCTTGACAGCCAATGAAATACATTTGAAGTGTAGTCACTGTTGTAATGTAGGAAATGGGGCAGCCAATTTGTACACAGCAAGATCCCACAAACAGCAATGTGATAATGACCAGAAAATCTGTTTTGATAATGATGGTTGAGGGATAAATATTGGTCAGGACTCTGGGTTGAAGTCCCCCCTGCTCTAATTTTAGAGGTGAGGTCATCCATTTTGGACCTAAGGAAGATTGATCAGAGTATTTTCTAAATGGAACTGTGGAGGAGCAGAGAGATTTAGGGGTCCCTGTACAGGAATCAGTAAAAACTAGTGGACAGGTGCAATAGAGAATTAAAAAGGCCTTCATCTCGAGGGGGCTGGAATACAAATAGGTGGAAGTCATGTTACAGTTACATAAAGGTCTGGTTAGACCCCATTTCGAGTATTACGTTCAGTTCTGGGCACCGCCCCTCAGGAAGGATATATTGGCCCTGGAGGGGGTGCAGCACAGATTCAGAAGAATGATCCCAGGATTCAATGGGTTAAATTATGAGGACAGGTTTCACAGACTAGGCTTGTGTTCCATTGAGTATAGAAGATTGAGGAGTGATCTAATTGAGGTGTTTAAGATAATTAAAGGATATGATAGGGTAGAGAGAAATTATTACCTCTGGTGGGGGGAGTCCAGAACAAGGGGGCATAACCTTAAAATTAGAGCCAGGCCGTTCAGGGGTGATGTCAGGAAGCACTTCTTCACACAACGGGGAGTGGAAATCTGGAACACTCTTCACCAAAATGCTGATGAGTTTGGGGATCATTTGAAAATTTCAAAAATTAGATATTTGTTAGGCAAGAGTATTAAAAGGTTCTAGAACAAAAGTGGGTAAATGGAGTTATGATACAGATCAGCCATGATCTAATTGAATGGTAGAACAGCCTCGAGGGGCTGAATGGCTTCCTCCTGTTGCTGTAAATGTATACAGCTACTTATCATTGGTAGAAGGCAAACAATCCCATCACTGCCCATTGCCCGCGCACCCTGTTCTCTGATTCGTAACCACGTGGAAACCTGTTATTGCATTCGAGCGAATCAAAACGAGTGGGCAGGTACAAAAAATAATTTAAAAAGCTCATGGAATGTTAGTCTTTATCTCAAGGAGGCTGGAATACAAATGTGTTAAAGTTATGATCTAGTTGTCTCGATCTCTGGTTAAACCGTATCTGGAGACTGCGTTCAGTTCTGGGCACCGCGCCTCAAGAAGGATACAAAGGGATATTGATAGATGAGGTGAATGGGCAAAACTGTGGCAAATGGAGTTCAATGTAGACAAATGTGAGGTCATCCACTTTGGATTAAAAAAGGATAGAACAGGGTACTTTCTAAATGGTAAAACGTTAAAAACAGTGGATGTCCAAAGGGGGTTCAGGTACATCGATCATTCCAAGTGTCATGAACAGGTGCAGAAAATAATCAATAAGGCTAATGGAATGCTGGCCTTTATATCTAGAGGACTAGAGAACAAGGGGGCAGAAGTTATGCTGCAGCTATACAAAACCCTGGTTAGACCGCACCTGGAGTACTGTGAGCAGTTCTGCGTACTGCACCTTCGGGAGGACTTATTGGCCTTGGAGGGAGTGCAGCGTAGGTTTACTAGAATGATACCAGGACTTCAAGGGTTAAGTTACGAGGAGAGATTACACAAATTGGGGTTGTATTCTCTATAGTTTAGAAGGTTACGGGGTGATCTGATCGAAGTTTATAAGATATTAAGGGGAACAGATAGGGTGGATAGAGAGAAACTATTTCCGCTGGTTGGGGATTCTCGGAGTAGGGGGCACAGTCTAAAAATTAGAGCCAGACCTTTCAGGAGCGAGATTAGAAATCATTTCTACATACAAAGGATGGTAGAAGTTTGGAACTCTCTTCCGCAAATGCCAAGTGATGCTAGCTCAATTGCTAAATTTAAATGTGAGATAGATAGCTTTTTGGCAACCAAAGGTATTAAGGGATATGGGCCAAAGGCAGGTATATGGAGTTAGATCACAGATAAGCCATGATCTTAACAAATGGCGGAGCAAGCACAAGGGCCTGAATGGCCTACTCCTGTTCCTATGTTCCTACGTTCGTATCAGACATCACAAGAGGTTTGTAAACTGGGTCAATTTGAGGCAGGAGGCTGGACAACCAGTTTAAGTGAAGGAAAGGGAGCTGCACTGACTGTGACTAACTGGCTGATCTATCTAGGGGTGAATACGGTCATAGAATCATGCTGCACAGAAGGAGGCCATTCGTCCTATCGTGCCGAGGCCGGCTCTTTGGAAGAGCTTTCCAATTAGTCCCATTCTCCCCTGCTCTTTCCTCAAAGCCTTGCAATCTTCACCTGTTCAAGCATTTATCGAATTCCCTTTTGAAAGTTTTTATCGGGTAGAAGAACTGAACAGATTTGTGAAGGAAACAAATAATGGAAACATCATCAACCAACAGATTAGACAAAAGGTTTTGGACATTGAAAGGTTTGTCTCAACGTGTTTATCTTGTATCATCATTTGTGAAAATCATAATGAGCAATATGAAGTTTAAATTTTGATGCACAGTCAGGTGGAAGAGTTTAATTTGTTGTCACTAGAAGATCTTCCATGGCGTTGCTCATAGGTAGACTGGGGCCTGGAGCCTGGTTACTGCAGGATACTGAGCCATGGTTACTGAGCCCCACTCTCAGGTTCCTCCCTCCCTGTTGTCCCTCACTGACTGGCTGCTCCCAGTCCTTGAGTTTGGTGCTCACTCCCTGTTCTGTAAATGTAGATAACTACTTACCATCGGTAGATCTCCCATGGCATTGCTCATAGGAAGTCAGAGAGTCAGCATCAATTTCTGACGTGTAGGTCATGTCTGACTAATCTAGTAAAGAATGTTGAGCAGATCACTAACATGGTGGACGGGGAGTGTCTATGGATGTTGCATAAATGGACTTCCAGAGGCATTTGATAAGGTTCCGCACAGAAGATTATTAGTAAAAATGAGTGTTCATGGAATTCTAGGTAACCTTGTGACATTGGTTGGCAATTGTTTGGGAGATAGGAGAGAGAGAGTAGGGATAAAGGGAATGTTCTCGGATTGGTGGGATGTGACAAGTGGTGTTCCCCAGGGATCTGTACTGGGGCCTCAGCTTTTCACTGGATTTATCAATGACTTGGATGACAGTGGCAGTGACTTGGATCAATACAGGAATTGGAGCAGGGTTGGTGCTTGATGCCGATGCAGGGACAAGATGGCTGAACATGGAGATCCAGCCCAGTGGAGTGTGGAGGAGGGGAGCAAATTAACAATACAAATAGATGTCAGAATAAGTCAAGGCAGAGATGGTCGGGATAACAGACCCGGTGATCTTAGTATCCAAATTACAGACCCACAGACTTCTCACTCTTAGTGATCAGTGTAAATTGTACTCTTGACATCTATTTGTCTTGTTAATCCGGGGAGGTGAACAAAATAAACCCGGTGGGTCGACACTTAAATTTTGCTAAAACTGGGAGTCTGGGATGGGAAAGAAATGTGAGAGAACGGAGAGAGTGGGTTTCTCACCATCTCCAGTCATTGGCTGCGTGTTTAGATGGATCTTTGGGGGGTTGGTTTTTTCATTAAAAAGCAAATGAAAAGATGTCAAGTTAGCACAAAGAAATGGATGGGACACAGAGGGATGGCGTGAGGGGAATTTCAGTTGCACTGCTCCCCTCTTCGCTGTATCTCTACTGACATTGATTCGATTCCGGTCGGGATGCGCTCTCACTTGTATTAGATCCACTGGTTCTTTGTGGTTCTGTGGTAGTTTGACTAAACGTCCATTTCCTCTCACTCATCCTGATACCAACCGTGTACCTGTGGCAGTAGATGAAATCACACATAAAAATCCTTGGATTGTAACAGGGAGAACGACAGGCATTGTATAGCTCCCCATGTATAGTCAACCATTTAACCTGGAAATGCTTAATGCAGATGTTGGATGCAAAACTTATCAACTTATTTCTTTTCTTGTAACGTTTCTGGCCACAGATTCTGATACCACCTGAATATTAAAGGCAGAAGATTCCACCGGTTCTGGAGTTGAACAATTGACACCTTCTTCAGAATCAGAGAGAAGGCCCAGAATGGCTGCCATGCCTTCAGGTGAACCAGGATCACTGGCACAAGAGGAGCTTGTCTGACACTATCGGAGTGCTTTAGATGGCAGGATCTGAACCAGCTGACCTGGGAGGTCCTTGGCAAGGACCCAGGGATGTACCTTCCACAGGATGCACTGCAGCAACTCGCCAAGGCTTCTTAGACAGCACCTCCCAAACCCGAGACCACTACCACCTAGAAGGACAAGGGCAGCAGGCACATGGGAACAACACCACCTGCACGTTCCCTTCCAAGTCACACACCACCCCGACTTGGAAATATATCGCCGTTCCTTCATCGTCGCTGGGTCCAAATCCTGGAACTCCCTTCTGAACAGCACTGTGGGAGAACCGTCACCACACGGACTGCAGCGGTTCAAGAAGGCGGCTCACCACCACCTTCTCAAGGGCAATTAGGGATGGGCAGTAAATGCTGGCCTTGCCAGCAACGCCCACATCCCATGATCAAATTTTTTAAAAATCAGCTTCCTGTTTTTAAACATTTCTGCACCCTCCAACTGTTAACAATTTTAGCAAAATTCAGTGTAAATACAAAATGTGATTTGCATTTTCAGCAAAATTATCAACAGGAACAATTTTACCTTCCAAGTGACATCATTCTTTAATACTAATATGTAATCAGACACCTACCCTACGCCTGAACTCGAATCTTCTTGCTCGTGTAGGCACCAGATGTCGTGACAACGAAGTGTCAGGAGATAATAACAGAAGAGGTCAATAAAAATGGAAATTGCTCTAAAGTTTCTAAATGTTGTAAAATAGAAGTGACTCACTTGCAAACATGATTCGATACTACACTCATTCCGATAGCAATAAGTAAAACATGTGAAAACTTTAGCTGTGATAATTATTCAGAGCTAACAAGTATTTACAGTGTTACTCCATTCAGAATCTAATATATATATACAATTGTAACAACTTTATATATGCACGCACTTCTTGTCCGTCACACTTCAGATCTTTTCCCAGGCACCTCTGGAAGCATGAGCACCAGAGCAGCAGTGCAAGTGGTTGCCTCTGGCAGCGGGGACACTATTTTTGTGGCCACAAGAGGACACATTGTTCAGCCCATCATACAGGACATTAATGCAGTTTCTCCATCAATGCTCTTACAAACTTTTCACAACCATCAGTGAAGGCCTGTTGGCCGGAAATGAAAATCTGTACTCACAACTGTTTAACAACTACACGGGCTCGATCCTCAGAGTGTCTATTGACACCACTGTGTCAGCCAGTGAGTTGAAGGCGGGGCGTGACTTATGGCAGGACTCACAGCAGTCTATTTTACAGCTAACAAAGTCTATTTGAACAGCCCAGTCCAGCAAACAATCCACAGTCTATTTAAAATGAGTCTCTACAAACGACAGCAAACAGAATTCATGACCGAAACTACAGCAATGTCTCCCGATAAAAGCAGGGTGATTTCTACAGCAAATTACAGTGAGTGGATGGTAGTTATATAACACAAATTGATTATTACTCCAGCAAAATGTAGTGAGTGGAGGATAATTACATACAAATCATGTGCGTAAAATCAATCCCAGTCACTTACAGCAGTGTGGTTTCCAGGTGTGATTGACGGAGGAATTATCCAATCATCTCCATTCTGGCCAGTGTTATTGGTGTCATTATATGCAGCCCTAAATCTTACAGGTGTGCAGTTGTTTGTCAGTTAGTTTTTTTATTCGTTCATGGGATGTGGGCGCCACTGGCGAGGCTGGCACTTATTGCCCATCCCTAATTGCCCTTGAGAAGGTGGTGGTAAGCCGCCTTCTTGAACTGCTGCTGTCCGTGTGGTGAAGGTTCTCCCACAGTGCTGTTAGGAAGGGAGTTCCAGGATTTTGACCCAGCGACGTTGAAGGAACGGCGATATATTTCCAAGTCGGGATGGTGTGTGACTTGGAGGGGAACGTGCTGGTACCGTAGAACCTGCCTTGCTGTGTAAACAGCCAAGGTTATTGCAGAACACCTACAAATAAAAGGCATTCTGTAATGTAAATGTTACATTAGTTTCATTGCTTATAACATGCATGCTTTTCCCCATTCCTGTTAATAAAAATGTGTGATGTGTACTCACATAATATGTACTTAGTTTTTGGACCATTTTCAATGCTAACTGGCACACTTTATATTTGAAAGAATTTAGTAAAGCTGGTAGAAGGGAAATAGTAATTCAATTTTTTTTAAATGGAATGTACAGGGTGTGTGAGGCACAATCCTGTGACTGTACAATTAATCTTTCTTCATGCTAATGTATAAAAGTTAGAAGAATATCAGTCATTGGAAGGAATGAAGGAGAAAGTCACTGCTGGGTAAAGCATTCAGTTTTGGATTCTTATTGATTGTAGGGTGGAATTCACTTACAGCATAACCTGATTATAATATTTTTTTTCTTGTGAAATTGTACTAAAGGTCACCTCTCTTCTGTGATCATCCCACAGCAATCCTAATAATATGTTTCTGAAATAGACTTGAGTCTCCGTTAGGAGGCCACCTATCTATAAAGACCACCTGAAGTCAGCCCCAATAGTGATTATTGCAGACAGGTTTCACTGTAATTGATTTGCCCTTCCAACTATCCCAACTCCTCCTGACAGTATGTGAATTTTAAAGGTTTGAAAGTGAGACACCACAACAATGTATTCAAGATCAGCAGAGTAAATGCAGGTCAGCTCCATCCCAGACGACAAGCATGTGGTTTTACAGACTACAGAAATTAAATAGCTTTGGTTTCCCCTCACACTATACAGGGAATTAAGTGAAACAGCAGTCTTTGTCTCAGTGCTCTGCCTCTCACTGAGGCAATGGACAAAACACTTGTAAAGGAAATAGAAAATCTCTCAGGTTCGAATTAAAAGCAAATAAAAGGAGATTGGAATTTTTCTCTGTCCATTAATTAAGAAAAACTTGAGAGTTTCTCGCAGAACTAGTGGATGATGACAAGTTGATTTTGGTGAACTCTCAGTGTGAACGATGAAAATACTCATTGTGCGTCAGATTGTAATATTTTAATGGTTATTCCATACCTAAGTATTGAATAAGGAGCAAGCTCACAACCTGTCACATGTGACCTCACAACTGGCAGCACACAAAGGCCAGAAACAGAACTATTTTGTTAGGCTGTTCACCGAATATAAAGTTATCTATTGTTTAGAAAATACCTTCATGAGACTATAAAAATGAAACATTTGTGCTTATAAAGATGAATGGAGCATATAAAAATATCACTGATTATCAATAAAAGGATCATGGATTAAAAACTTTAATTCAAGAGCACACTTCTTATCACAGATACTCGGGGGGTAATTTTAACCTAACTCGCTGGGTGGGAGACCCACAGGATCGGGTGGAACGCTGGTTTTATAATCCACTCAATATTACTTTCCAGTGATTTCAATAGAGAGTAAGATCGAATGGGGTGTAAAACCACCGTTGTACCTGATCCCGTCAGCTTCCCGATGGGCAGGTTAGGCTAAAATTGCCCCTGTGGCCTCTGATTATTGTCTGCATTGTGGAATAAAATGATCATGCCTCACTGTGGCCAGATACGCTGTCAGCACTCGCCGTCGAGGCTCACACTCGAATAAAGGCCTCCGAGGCAAGATACTGGGGGGTGACAGGCACATGTGGAATCAAACCCAAACAAGGAGTTAGCATCTTCAGTAGAGAATTGAAGAGAGAGAATTGGACAAAACAATATGCAAGAGGGAAAATAAAGTTTGAGAACCCCCACGGAAGCGACTATTATACAGGGCAAGTGTATTCCACCTCACAGATATATTATTTACTTAGTTAAAAACTTTCACAGGCATCTCGCATGGCACAGAAAATTAGTGGACTGTGTCTGGGACAAGAAGACCCATGTTTGAAAGCCAGACTCAGTAAGATACTTTGGGTCCTAATTTCCTTAGCATCCCTAACCAGGCTAAATTCATCCTTGGGCCTCACCAGAATAAATCAGGCGAGCTATGGGCACCTGTCAGGCACTCCAATGCAGCTCGCCTGTTGGGGTCCTTACCTATTTTGTTTCACACTGAGGCCTGCAGGTAAGTCCAGTGGGGGAGGGGGAGGGCAGGCCAGCAGTGGCTTGCAGTCATTTTGAAAAGCCAGGAGAAGCATTCCTGCTTCTTCTGACTCCTCCAAATACAAACATTTTCAAAGATTTTGGACGGTTTTTCTGCAGCCTCCAGCGGTCCCTTTAAGGGCCGTTGTTTAGGCTGCTCAAGACCCAGAAATAACAGTTGGAGCTTGTGAACTACAAATTCTGACTACAGCAAAAGAATGTACCAATCCAGGCTGGCTAATAAAGCCCATCCACAAATTTAGCAGTGACTCGAATGCCAGTGCAGATTGGGCATGGGCCTCTGCCCTACTGAATTGGTTCTGATTGCACCCGTTTTAGACCCATAAAACAGCATGCAACAATGTTAAATTTGGGCCCCATTAACTTTAGTGCTTGATCCAAGAATCCTGTCTCAGGACAGAAACCTCCGTGGATGGTTCTCTGCTTTAAGGCTGCAAGTTACAGCCGGTTACTGTAACACTAAGAGCTCTGCCTTGTAATGCAGAGACACAAACAAGAGGTCTCGCTCCCCTCTTCCCTTCATAAAAAGTATCTCCTTTGACTCAATGAAAGAAATATTTATAGACCTATATTTTCATAGGCTTGTAATCTCATTGACTGCTTTGCACTATGAAGACAGAGAGCCAAATACTGGCTGCACTCCTACAGTGCTAAATCCCCATACCCAGGTTCACACCAGATTGTAAGTTACTGATTGCAACTGGATTGTTAGACATATCACCAAGCAGAAGTAAAATGCACAGCCACAAGGAAGGGAAAAACTCAGCAGGGCTGCTCCCTCGGTTAGTCAAACAACAGCCTTGACAGAGGCATGAGGCCCGAGCCATTTTGAGGCCTGCACCTCATTAACATGCTGTTGGCAAGCTGCAGGTGCCAAGCAGGCACCCCACTGCTGCTCACCAGTTATTTGGGGGGGGGGGGGGGGGGGGTGCAGAAAATCGGCCAGCTCCCACACTGAGCTGGCTGTCAGATCCCATGGGGTCTCCAGCAGGTCAGCAGTGGGCCGGAACTTTTTTGGGGTCCCAGAAGACCATTTTTAAGCAACCTCCTGCCATTTACAGGCCCACCTGAAAATTGCTGGCAGGATATTGGGCATTAATGGATTAGCCAAGGTCCCCTCCTCCTGATTTTCAATTGCTGTCCGCCTGTTTTTCAGATGTGAAAAGGACGACAAGCAGTTGAAAACTGCCCCCTTAATTTCATTACTTGGTGAATTTTTTTTTAATATTGTCAAAAATCATTAATCACAAAGAACTTCTCAGCAGCTGTTCTTGGTTTAATATTGCATGTAGAATACATTTATTTCTATTAATGTCACACTCTAAGGCCTCGATATTAACCCCCCACAATGGGCGGGAGACTTAAATACAGGGAACACGTTTGCAATATGCTGCTCCTGCCGCCTTTTTTATATCAAATTAGTCAGCAGTGATGGAGAGAGGTGGCTGAACAAGTGAAACTTAACAGCATTGTTGCCAGGACCTGGCTCCAGTGCAGGAAGAAATTTAATGACCTCATCAGGACTGACAAGGTAAGTCATCTCCCTTATCATACTGAAGGCCCTCGTCTAATGGTGGCTCCACATGTTTTCTCTGTGCAGAGCAAAGTAGTGAAGCATACAGCAAACCATTAACATATAGGACACTTTTTGTGGGCTGCATTACAGGAAGCCAGCAGACCTGTCCAGGCAGTGGAATCGTTGCTCGAGAATGCCAATGGTCTACTCGATGTGAGTACTAGTTGATCCATGGATCTGATTGTAGTGCAATTCAGCTGCTGAGTGTAGGTTCTTGAGAGGAGTAATGAGCAAAGTATGCTGGGGATAGCCCTTGTCTCCAAGCAGACAGCTTCTCCTTGCTGTACAAGAGCAAAGAGTGGGGGGATGGTGGATTTTGGCAAGGAGAGCAAGCACAGTCCTGCATGATGTATTACTGCTGATCACACATCTTGCAATTCATGAAGGCAGTCAGGGTATTAATTGCATCATTTGTCCCCGATTTCCATATATTAATGAGGTTGCCACTGAATCTGGCAGGAGCTCTGGCTGCCTGATTCAAGGTCTGCCTGAAAATCGGAACACGCAACAACCAGCAATAGGTTGGCAGGTCAATCCTGCACACAATTTAGGTTCTGCTATCCTCCCATTTTATGCATAAATTGGGCAGTAGCATGGTGAAAAGCACCCCCAAAATGTTTAATGATCAACAAAAAAAACTGGCCCTTCACAATGTGACCCTGGACTTGCTGTTTTTAAGCCCTACTCCACCTGCAGTCCTATGTATTGATGGAAAATTACTGCAGGTGAAAACTCCAAGGGAAGTCATTATTATATACTTTAAATTGATTTGGTTTTTTTCGTATAAAACATTAAACAAGATAAAGCAAAATTTTAACTTTTTATGAGTTTACATTGAAAGCAGGATGGCGTACATTATATATTAGCTGATCTTGTTCAACTGCCATCAGCAATTACATTAGGAGAATCAAATACATATACAGCTGCAGGGATTGGGGCAAAGCTTGGATAGGAATGACTCAACAATGATTGTTATATTGGGGCAGAACTTACTCAGGTCAGGATGCCGTTCCTCAATGGCGTCCTCTCTCTTCGCTGACGAATCGATGAAGCAAGTTCATGAATCCACACATGCACACCAAAACCCAGAAATTGTGAACTTGCTCCCATTGGTCTGCCGGCAGTTTGACAGCAGCAAATTAAAGGGGCATGCTACGCTACAATCATGGAAATCACTGAAAAATCGTAAACTTACCCATCTGCCCAGCTGGAATGAAAATACTTACTCCACCAAAAGGTACTTTGAAAATTACCAGGTCTACACTACGTTTTAAAAGCACGATGACTAATAAAGACTGCGAAACAACTAAAAATTAAATTTTAGAAATGTGGACTGTCATATTACTTCTTATTGTAATATTTTTTGATCATTTCATTAAAAAAAAATTAATTAAAAAGTTAATTTTATTTTTACTTTTAACTTCTGTCTCTTTAATTAAATTCAATTTTGAATTCAGTTCAAAATTGTGGACATGTTTTCTCTTCCTGATAGATTCTGTGGGCGTGGCTTCCATTCCCACAGTTTGTCCCATATTTAAGTTGATTTGACAACGCACAGTTTAAGAAAACTTCAAGGTGGAGGAACTTTACGTGGCAGACCCCGCAATAAGTATATTGGTTCCTTTTTTTCACAGGATGTGTGGAGAGCCTCGCCATGCCGCTGTGCACAAGCTCTGGTCCATTATGTAATATATTCTAAATGGTTACATGAGCTACATTTGTTTTATTTATATTAATCTCAGAATTCAAAAACAACCAGATTAATATAAACAGTGATCTGAAAGGACTATAACAATATTCAAGTTTGGAGGGAGGTTCTGAATAAAAGTCCTGATTTAATCATGTATGTTTAAGTAGAACCTTTTGGTAAAAATAAGTACTGCCGCCGAGATATTTAGTAGAGAAGGAAAGATACAAATTAGTTTAACCTTTTCTTAAGTTTTATGTATTTCTTGGCATTCCCTATCGAAATCCATATATTCAGGTAAGGCAAAGAGGTGCACTACATTATTAGAAACATAGAAAATAGGAGCAGGAGTAGGCCATTTGGCCCTTCAAGCCTGCTCCGTCATTCAATATGATCATGGCTGATCCTCTATCTCAATATTATATTCCTGCTCTCTCCCCATACCCCTTGATGCCTTTTGTATCTAGAAATCTATGTATCTCCTTCTTAAATATATTCAGTGACTTGGCCTCCACTGCCTTCTATGGTAGAGAATTCCACAGGTTCACCACCCTCTGAGTGAAGAAATTTCTCCTCATCTCAGTCCTAAATGTCTTACCCAGTATTCTGAGACTGTGACCCCTTGTTCTGGACCCTCCAGCCAGGGGAAACATCCTCCCTGCATCCAGTCTGTCTAGCCCTGTCAGAATTTTATATGTTTCACTGAGATCCCCTCTCATTCTTCTAAACTTTAGTGAATACAGGCCTAGTCGACCCAATCTCTCCTCAATCCACAGTCCTGCCATCCCAGGAATCAGCCTGGTGAAGCTTCGCTGCACTCTCTCTATCGCAAGTATAGCCTTTCTTTGGTAAGGAGACCAAAACTGCACACAATACTCCAGGTGTGGTCTCACCAAGGCCCTGTATAACTGCAGTAAGACATCCTTGCTCCTGTACTCAAATCCTCTTGCAGTGAAGGCCAACATACTATTTTCCTTCCTAACTGCTTGCTGCACCTGCATATTTGCTTTCAGTGACTGGTGTACAAGGATACCCAGGTCCTTTTGTACATCAACATTTCCCAATCTATCACCATTTAAATAGTACTCTGCCTTTCTGTTTTTTCTTCCAAAATGGATAACTTCACATTTATCTACATTATACTGCATCTGCCATGCATTTGCTCACTCACTCAACTTGTCTAAATCGCCTTGAAGCCTCTTTGCACCCTCCTCACAACTCACGATTCACCTAGTTTTGTGTCAATGATTTGGTTCCCTCATCCAAATCATTGATATATATTGTGAATAGCTGGGGCCCAAGCACTGATCCCTACAGTACCCCACTAGTCACTGACTGCCACCCCAAAAAAGACCCATTTATTCTTACTCTCTGTTTCCAGTCTGTTAACCAATTTTCAATCCATGCCAATATATTACCGCCAATCCCATGTGCTTCAATTTTGCACATTAACCTCTTATGTGGGACCTAATCAAAGGCCTTCTGAAAATCCAAATAAGCCACATCCACTGGTTCTCCGTTATCTATTCTACCAGTTACATCCTCAAAAAACTCCAGGTTTGTCAAACACAATTTCCCTTTCATAAATCCATGTTGACTTTGTCTAATCCCATTGATATTTTCTAAGTATCCGGTTATCACATCCTTTGTAATGGACTCTAGCATTTTCCCTACTACTGATGTTAGGCTAACTGGTCTGTATTACCCAGTTTTCTCTCTCCCTCCTTTTTTAAATAGTGGGGTTACATTTGCCACCCTCCAATCGATAGGAACTGTTCCATAATCTATAGAATTTTGGAAGATGACAACTAATGCATCCACTATTTCCATGGCTACCTCTTTTATTACTCTGGGATGCAGATTATCAGGTGCTGGGGATTTATCGGCTTTCAGTCCCATTAATTTCTTCAGCACTATTTTTTTACCAATATTAATTTCCTTTAATTCCTCCTCCTCACTAGTCCCTTGGTTCCCTAGCATTTCTGGAAAGTTATTTGTGTCCTCTTCCGTGAAGACAGAACCAAAGTATTTGTTTAATTGCTCTGCCATTTCCTTGTTCCCCATTATAAATTCTCCTGTTTCTGACTGTAAGGGACCTACATTTGTCTTCACTAATCTTTTTCTTTTACATACTTGTAGAAGCTTTTACAGTCCACTTTTATATTCCTTGCAAGTTTATTCTTATCCTCTATTTAATCAATCTCTTGGTCCTTTTTTGCGGAATTCTAAATGCTCCCAATCCTCAGGCTTACTACTTTTTCTGGCAACTTTATATGACTCCTCTTTGGATCTAATACTATCCTTAATTTCTTTTTTTAGCCATGGTTGGGCCGCTTTTCCTTTTGTGTTTTTGCACCAGAAAGGAATGTATAACTGTTGCAATTCATGCATTTGTTCCGTAAATGTTAGCCATTGCCAATCCACCGTCATGCCTTTTAATGAAGCTTCCCAATGTATCATAGCCAACTCACTCCTCATACCTTCATAGTTTCCTTTGTTTAAAGTTAGGACCCTAATTTCAGATTGGACTACTTCACTTTCCAACTTAATGAAGAATTCTATCATGTTATGGTCACTCTTCCCATTATGCTCTACACACAGAGAATTATTTATGTATGTAATTGTTGGCATTTATTTATCTGCTTGGAATGGATAAGGAAAGCACTATTTATTTTTCATGAACCAATCAAAATAATTTCTGAAACATCTTTCTAAATTCTCTCAGTGTAGCTGTTCACCAGCATCCCTCCTCCCCACACCACAGATATAAACAATGCCAAGGGTAGATCTGCGAGCAGGAAATCAGCCTTGAATTTGGATATGAAAAGCATTGCTGACAGTAGTCTGGGCAATTGAAGTTTACCCTGTACAATGGCTATAAATAGAAAGGTGAGTAAAAGCTTTGGATTTGATATGTGCTTTAGAGGCAATTACTGTTGAAATATCTCAAAGGTAGCTGCCTCCAATTTATCTATAGCTAAAAGCCAAGTTTTATATTACAACAACAATTAATGATTTTTTTTTTTAAAGAAGATTCTTCACTTCCACTTATTCAAAAATAATCAGTATTTTTGCCCTCACTAGAAATATTCTTTTATCAGACTTTAGAAACTGTCCGTTGCTTACATGATTCCCAATGGAATAGCACATCAGAAAATCCTGTCACTTATGGACAACAGAGCTTTGGAGAGAGCAACACCATGAATATCACATGAGAGTTAAAACTACAGAATCCTTCTTAGCTGTTTTTTATAGACTGAGTTTGACCCTTGCACCTCTGAAAAAAATAGGACCTCTGTATGAGCTACAGAATAAATGACTGAGAGAGAATGAACAATTCATGACAGTGTCCTGGGAAATTAGCAAACACATGAATTATGACCATGAATACGTCACAAGCTCCCAGAACATTAAATGACCACGGTCCTTTCTGACTGAAGAACTGGGCTTCATTCTCAAGAGATGAATATATTTCAACATCTATGGAATATAGTACTTCAAAGTGCCTAGGGAAGCTGGGTATGGTATGGAAATGTAAGTTTCTCCTGAGCTTACTGCACTGTGTTGGGAAAACTAAAATAGTGATCTACCATTGTTCGCAAAGCAGCTGTGACCTGGCTTAAACTATGTTAGATATAGATAGGTATGGTGAACTATCTGGGGTCTGAAGTACATCCAAAGAGGTCTGAAATATGCCAGTAAATGAGCAGCTGTCTCATGTCTACTGCAACCAGCAAATCAGTTCCCATGGGAAAGGGTTTACATGCCCCAGTTTAATTGCTTGCAAGTTTCCGAGAATCAGATTCTGAGATAATTCAAACTCACCAGGGAGGTATTGGCAGAGCTATGACAAATGGCAGTATCTGATTTTGTAAGGGTCTTCATCGACTTCCAATTGCTCAGCCTACAGCTGTAATAATAAATGTTATGGCTTTTGGGGATCTTTCCAGGCACCAGGGGGTGATTTTGACAGCACGGAGCACCATGTCCCCTCATTCATCAAGTTGATCCATTTTTTCCAGAAATCATGAAAGACAGTTGACCAGACAGCAATTTTTAATGTTTTTTTCTGACTTTCCAGCCTAACATTATTCCCCTAGATTGCGAATGGATTGAGTTAAATACATATACCAGCCATGAAAACGAAGCAAGACATCCTCCTGGTGGATGCTAAATCCCCAGGGTCAAAAGATGACTTGTGCATCTTTATTCATTTAATCATTGGATAGATATTTGATGACAGACAGCAAGGGGCTGCTTTTACCATGGCTGGCATAACCAACAGACTAGGTCTGAGCACCAGCCAAGTACTGGTAGATTGAGGCACACTCATCTATGGGCACCACAGCTGAGTGACCCTGTGATTTACTAGAACAAAGCTTTCAGAGTAATCATTGATTTGGGGAATATTTGACATTACCAGCCAGAAAAGATGGGCAAGATTGATACCGTATGCTTCATAATGTGTCCTGTGCCACATACTGCATCTATCTAAGTATTATGAAAGAATGCCTCCATGCCCTGGCAAGAGATTAATGAGGTACTGTAAGAGCAGTAAGTATATTATTCTGAGGAGTAATATATTTACATCACTAAGAGAAATTAGGAACAACTTCATTAAGCAACACCTCAGTTAAGAGATTCAAACATGGGCCACGATCACTTTGGTGTAAACAGGACAGAATGATTGCCATAAAACTGTCCAAGATGCCTTTATCTCTCACATTTTGAAAAGCCCTCTTAAATGTAATAAGTGAAATCTCATAAATATTTGTAATATTCTGCGTCAAACAAAGCAGCAATCAGCCAAAAGCCTTATGTTTATATGTTTTTGATACATTGCAAAGATAATTACAGCTGAGGGAGGCCATTTGGCCCATATAGCTTATCAATCCAAAGAAACCTACGATTCCTCTCATCTTGGAATCCAACTGTCTTTTGAATGACTACAGTTTTTGCCTCCAGTAGCCTATCTAGGAATTAATCACTCACGTGTGAAGAAATGCCTCCTGATATCTGTGCTGAACTTGGTTTTTTTTACCAGTTTATGTTTATGGCCTCTTATCCTACTGTCATGGATCAACTTGAAATGGGACTCAGGATTAATCTTTTCTATTCTGATTTGTGTCTGATATCTCTACAAAGCTACGTCTCATACGTCTGCTTTCAAGGCTGAAGAGTTCAGGTTTTTTTTTAAAGCTTTCTTCCTAACTCAGTCCTCTGACAATCAGGTCCTCCAACAATGTGGCCCTTCTTTGTACTGTTTGGATATTTAGAGAAAAAGGACTAGGTAAACTAATGGGTCTAAAGGCTGACCTGGTGGCTTGCATCCGAGGGTCTTAAAGGAAGTGGCTACAGAGATAGTGGATGCATTGGTTGTAATCTTCCAGAATTCACTAGATTCTGGAAAGGTCCCAGCGGATTGGAAAACCGCAAACGTAACACCCCTATTCAAGAAGGGAGTGAGACAGAAAGCAGGTAACTATAGATCAGTTAGCCTAACATCTGTCATTAGGAAAATGCTAGAATCAATTATTAAGGAAGTAGTAGCAGGACATTTGGAGACTCATAATACGAATCAAGGAGAGTCAACATGGTTTTATGAAGGGGAAATCATGCCGACAAATTTATTTTGAGGAAGTAACGGGCAGGGTGGATAAAGGGGAACCAATGGATGCAGTATATTTGGATTTCCAAAAGGCATTCGATAAGGTGCCACATAAAAGATTACTGCACATGATAAGAGCTCATGGTGTTGGGGGTAATATATTGGCATGGATAGAGGATTGGCTAACTAACAGAAAACAAAGAATCGGGATAAAAGGGTCATTTTCAAAATGGCAATCTGTAACTAGTGGGGTGCTGCAGGGATCAGTGCTGGGGCCTCAACTATTTACAATATATATCAATGACTTGGATAAAGGAACTGAGTGTGTTGTGGTCAAATTTGATGATGATACAAAGATAGTTGGAAAAGCAAGTTGTGATGAGGACACAAAGCGTCTGCAAAGGGATATTGACAGGTTAAGTGAATGGGCAAAAATTTGGCAGATGGAATATAATGTGGGAAAATGTGAAATCATCCACTTTGGGAGGAAAAATAAAAAAGCAAAATATTATTTGAATGGAGAAATACTACAAAATGCTGCGGTACAGAGGGATCGGGATGTCCTCGTACATGAAACACAAAAAGTCAACATAAAGGTGCTGCAGGTAATCTGGAAGGCGAACAAAATATTGGCCTTTATTTCTAGTGGGATGGAGTATAAAAGCAGGGAAGTCATGCTACAACTGTACAGGGTGCTGGTGAGACCACACCTGGAGTACTGCGTACAGTTCTGGTGCCCTTATTTAAGGAAGGACATACTTGCATTGGAGGCAGTTCAGAGAAGGTTCACTAGGTTGGTTCCGGGTATAGGAGGGTTGTCTTATGAGGAAAGATTGAACAGGTTGGGTCTATACTCATTGGAGTTTAGAAGAATGAGAGGAGATCTTATTGAAACCTACAAGATTCTGAGCTGACTCGATAGGGTAAATGCTGAGAGGATGTTACCCCTCATGGGGGAATCTAAATCTAGGGGGCATAGTCTCAGAATAAGGGGTCGCCCGTTTAAGATGGAAATGAGGAGGAATTTCTTCTCCCAGAGGGTCGTGAATCTTTGGAATTCTTTACCCCAAAAAGCTGTGGCGGCTGAGTCATTGAATACATTCAAGGCTGAGTTAGACAAATTTTTGAACAGCAAGGGAGTCAAAGGATATGGGGAAAGGGCGGGAAAGTGGTGTTGAGGTAAAAATCAGATCAGCCATGATCTCATTAAGTGGCGGAGCGGACTCGAGGGGCCAAATGGCCTACTCCTGCTCCTATCTCTTATGGTCTTCCTTTGTATCTTGGTGATCAGAACTTAATGATATTCAAGTTCCAGTTTGACCAGAGCACTGTACAGCTTCAGGCCTGCTGATTTGGTAATATAGCTCAACTCAATGTTTGCTTTGTTAATTGTTACTCTGCAATGATGACATAGTTACTCCCAAATCTCTTTAAGACTCTCCCCAGCTAGTTCAACACCATTCATCAATGTTCTCCAAATTTTTCTTCCACTGTGTGAGACCTTATCATACTTATTGTATTAAATTTCACCTTGCATAGTTCAGAAAAATATTGTTTATATTGTCTAAGCTACTTCATCTGCCCTCCTTTCACAGTTTAGTATCATCTGCAGATTTGACCAACTTGCATTGAGTTTCTGAATCCAAGTCGTTAATGTACATCAAAAACCTAGAAAGCCCAAACATTGATCCCCAGGACACTCCTCTCAGTACATCTCCCCGGGCTGACATCATTCCCCTAATTGGAACCCACTACTTTGTCTCTTTCAGCCAATTTCTTATCCATTTCCTAATTTTACCTAGGGTATCAACATCCTTAAGCTTTTGTAGCAGCTTTTAATGTGAAACTTTATTAAAGATTTCTGGACGGCTAAGTTCACTAACTCATAAGAGTGTCCAATGGGTGGTCGTGCAGGATTTATCCCTTTAGCTGCCAATTATTAGATTATTTTCACAAACTAATCCTCAATGCATAACCATTCAGTTCTGATAATGGACTTCAGTTATCTGTATTCTAAAATGGGTCATTTTTGTGGGGAAGTGGGACTAGCTGGATTGCTCTTGCATGGAGCCGGCGCAGACTCGATGGGCTGAATGGCCTCCTTTCGAGCTGTAACCTTTCTATGATTCTATACAAATATTGTCTAGCAGTATATATATTTGTATTGGAGCTATCTGGTGTGGCCAGTTTCCTACAGAGAAGATGTTGCATGTATCCATGAGTTAAATGCTTCAGAAATTCTCTCATATTTGTGAGATGTTAATGCATGTCACCTTATAGGCTCCTATCAGATCAATTCACTACATGAGAGCAGTCAAGTTGTTTGACATGGAATTCAGGTGTCAAAACAAATGAAGCTACCAGAATGGCTGGAAGACTGCTGTTCACAATCTATCTAGCTAAAGGGTAGAATTGATTAATAGCATGCTTGCCTGCCTTGTATGATAATCTGTCTTGAAGTCCTAGAAGAATGGTATAATAGGTTTGGATTTTTCCTGCATCTCTGGTTCTCAGTTTGGACGGCCAAAGCGTCTTCATGGAAAGTCTTTGCTACATAATACATCAGAGACTCAGATGAAAGATTCAGGGGAAAAAAAATAAAATGTTGTCATTTTATTATTTTCAAAAGTAACTAAGTATTGTGTAAACCAGTTTGTTGGTTACTTGCTGTATTCTTTTGCTTCTGTATAATTACTTTGCTGATAAATAATGTTGACGACTGGTGTTAGCTTCAACCCAATGATGTGACAGTGGGGTGCTTTCCGATTTTCAGAGTAAGCAGGAGAGCATGCTGGGCAACCCATGAATCTCAAGTGCAAAATACTGAGGTAAAAGGTAATAGTTAGTTCTCTGGCATAAGACAGCAAATTTTAGGCATAGGTGATGCAGTCTGTTTATGAAAGCTGCCTTTTGCTGTGCCCAGTGAATCCTGCTGGAAAGTGCACATATGTGGATGTTGGGGAGAATGAGATCAAGCTCAGTAGCGATGCTCCCTGCAGTAAAATAATCTGCCGATGCTCTGTCGAGACTCACAGATGAAGAATGGCTATAAGGTTGAGGTGTGGAAACATACTCTAGCGTGAGTCAGTGCTTTTAGGGGAGGAGGGGGGAATATCAGAGGGACCAAAAATATCAATTCAGTTCTGTAGCTCTTAGATAAATTCACTTGACGATATAGTCTTCCAGTTCAGATTATAGCCAAGAAAGTTTTCCCACCTGAAGGGTGGAGGCAAAACTTACCAAGTAAATACTTAACGGAAACTCAAGTGGGAGTGAAAGGACACAGAGCCCATTTATGATTTACTTCTGTCAAGATAAAGAAAGAGTTGAATTATTGGGACATTACCTTTTTGTCATTGGCAAATCCATCTTACATAAGACTATTTATGGTTTTCCTTACTAATGCAAAATTAATTAAATTTAAAATACACCATGCACAACAAAATGGCAACAATAAATAGCAGTTTCTGGAAATAGAATATGTGGCAGTGGAACACTGAATATGAAATATATTCAACCCACAACCCAACTGTCGCAACTCATTTATGACTTTATTATCTATAAAAGGTGTACAGTGGAATCACTAACTGAAAACATTTATTATAGTAATATAATATTTATATTAATGATTTGGATGAGAATTTAGGAGGCATGGTTAGTAAGTTTGCAGATGACACCAAGATTGGTGGCATTGTGGACAGTGAAGAAGGTTATCTAGGATTGCAACGGGATCTTGATCAATTGGGCCAGTGGGCCGATGAATGGCAGATGGAGTTTAATTTAGATAAATGTGAGGTGATGCATTTTGGTAGATCGAATCGGGCCAGGACCTACTCCGTTAATGGTAGGGCGTTGGGGAGAGTTATAGAACAAAGAGATCTAGGAGTACAGGTTCATAGCTCCTTGAAAGTGGAGTCACAGGTGGATAGGGTGGTGAAGAAGGCATTCGGCATGCTTGGTTTCATTGGTCAGAACATTGAATGCAGGAGTTGGAATGTCTTGTTGAAGTTGTACAGGGCATTGGTGAGGCCACACTTGGAGTACTGTGTACAGTTCTGGTCACCCTATTATAGAAAGGATATTATTAAACTAGAAAGAGTGCAGAAAAGATTTACTAGGATGCTACCGGGACTTGATGGTTTGACTTACAGGGAGAGGTTAGATAGACTGGGACTTTTTTCCCTGGAGAGTAGGAGGTTAAGGGGTGACCTTATAGAAGTCTATAAAATAATGAGGGGCATAGATAAGGTCGATAGTCAAAATCTTTTCCCAAAGGTAGGGGAGTCTATAACGAGGGGGCACAGATTTAAGGTGAGAGGGGAGAGATACAAAAGGGTCCAGAGGGGCAATTTTTTCACTCAAAGGGTGGTGAGTGTCTGGAACGAGCTGCCAGAGGCAGTAGTAGAGGCGGGTACAATTTTGTCTTTTAAAAAGCATTTGGACAGTTACATGGGTAAGATGGGTATCGAGGGATATGGGCCAAGTGCAGGCAATTGGGACTAGCTTAGTGGTATAAACTGGGCGACATGGACATGTTGGGCCGAAGGGCCTGTTTCCATGTTGTAACTTCTATGATTATATGATTCTATGATAGTATTTGGCATGATATTGCAATATCTGATCAGTGAATGCAAGTAATTTAACATTGCTATTTTAAAATATATTACAGTAACTAAATAATACATGTTGAGTTGTTAAATTGTGAAGCAAGAAAGAACGAATGACAGAAAAGGCTCCAGCTGTCTTGTATACAACATATTCTATATATAATGTTACCATATACATACTTTATAAATAGGGTAAACCACTGTAAAAACATCTAATAGGACCCCTTTGTGCTTACATTACAGAGGGCTGTAAGTGTAATACCTTAGGAACATAGGAATGTACAAGGCTGGATAAACCATTGTGGTTCTTCTGGCCAGTCTCAATGTTCAAAAAACACCACACTGCAAAATAGACTTTGTGGTTCGGACGCAAAGATACTGGCACCAGATGGCAGTGAGTGAAACACTTATAGTGTGTGGCAAAGTTCAGCCTGTGCTATCTTTCAAGATTAGCTAATTTACATAGAAATACATGGAAGTTGCAACAAGGAAACAGGTTATTCAGTCCAACATATCAATATTTACCCTCCATGCATGCAAAGAGTGCTAATCATATTTACCCACCCTGTTCCCATATCCCTTCAACCACTTTTCCTTCATCACCTATCTTTAATGTTGACATAAGGCCCAGAATTTTCTTGGTGCTGCTCCTGCTCTGCCATCATAACTTTGCTGGAAGTGCAGCGGAAAACCTCAACACACCTTCGGCAAAGTTACAGTGGCGAAACGGGAGCAGCTCTTAGGAAATTCTAGGCCTTAGTTTCTGCCTCAACCTTTAAACCTGGAAGTGAATTTATGTGAGCCCATGGCCTATTTTGTGTCTGCAGGTGGGCACTCACTAAACGGGGCAGTTGGGCGGGAAATGACACAAGGCTGCAGCCTTTAATGGCTATAGCTAAGATTTAAAGGGTTGTGGATGCTTAAAAAGGTTAGTAAGCTGCATATGGGGAAAGCATTATCTGAGATTTTCTAAAGCCTGAAAATAGTTTTTGAGTATTTGCCAGCCTGTGTGAAAGCCGCATGGAAGGGGAGCAACAAAGTGGCAGATAAAACCCAAAGAAAGTCACAAGATATTTTATGAGAGGAAACAGAATCTGTGGACAAGTGACAGAGCACTGCAGCAGCCAAGCAGCCAACCCACTACTTGATGGCTGCAAAGTGAAGGTGTCCTTTACATGTGGTGGTTGTGAGGAGGGTTGGACCTGCTTGGCATTCCTCGGTACCCTCCCCAAAGGACAGCAGTGCAGCATGTCTGGCAAGAGATGGCAGCCAGGCTCAATGCTGTGTATGCTACCTGCGTGACCTGGGAACAGATGCAGATGGAGCACCTAAAGGAAACAGGTAAGGTATGTCTACCCAATAGTACTACTTACCAAATATGATGATCTTGAAAAGGTCACACAGGGTGAGGCAGAATCAACAGGTAAGGAGGATTAATTGGTAGTGGTAGAACAGGGGCAACAACCTGCTAGACAGATGACCACATGCCTGCTATTTGTGGTGAAATCCCCAGTGTGGTGAAATTGGGCAGCTGTGATGTATTCCTGTCGATCTTCATTGGGAAAGTGGATGAAAGTGCTGTCTGTGCTGACAGATGCATTGGTTACTTGTTTGATACATCTATGGACAGTACATTAACCATTACTGGAATGAGCTGGAGGCACAAAAGTTTGAGGACAGTGATAACAATGAATGCCAGTGGTAGTGCCATCCCTAAGTTGCAGGTTGTCTTCAGATGTCCTTGCAGCAGACAGCTAAGTTGTGCAAGTGTCTCCCTGTTAATCCAAAGGCAGTTTTCCTTGGTCATTGACCTGCACTACAGACCACCCTGGAACATGTGGCAGCTTCAGTCAAGACTGCAATAGACATACCCCCAACACAAAGGCACACGAAGCAAGAGAAATTTCCTGTCTGGTAAATCACACTGCTTCATGCAGGCCTTGTGCCACAGTTTCAAAAGGACTGTCCATTCTAGCTTGTTCAGAATTGGTGAGCATCTGTAGGCAACTATGAGGCAGGGCTTCAGAAATCTCATTCAGTCTGCATTCCCATTGATCAGTGACCTTGCAGAGTCAGAGCTCAATATAAGTGCCTGGCAGGAAGGTCATGATCATGCTGTCTCTCACAATAGCAGGTCAAACATGCCCTGCTGTCAGTCCCTTCAGATGCCTGCACATGTTATAGTAACATAGAAGGGCCAGGCTGTCCAGGTAACAACAGTGGAGATACATCCAATGGATGGTCCTGAGCTGGTGACCAGAATGAAATGGTTATGAATGACTCCAGCTACTGGCAGACGGTTCTCCTCGGCAGCATCTTCTTGCTGCTACTGGTCACCTTCATCCTCTTGTTGCCTTCCATTGCTTTTCCCTTCCGTGCCCTTCAGACCAAAATCATGGACCATGTAGTGCACCACCACATCCTGCATGCTCGTGTAGGACTGTACTGCAGAGCCTCACCGGATCTATGCAGACAATTGAAATGTGCCTTTCACATTACAATTCAAGCCTTGGTGACACAATGGACCTCACTGCATCTTAGCCCTACTGGGGTCCTGGGACACTGCACAGGTATCATTAACCAGGGCTGAAGTGAGAAGACTTTCTCACCCAAGATCCAGCTTGACAATTGCCTTTCATTTTGCACCATATACTGCCTTAATATAAATGAGACATGGCAGCTCTGAAGAAAATGAACATTCACATGCATGTTGCAATGTGACTGGTCACATACTAATTGTATGTTGATAGAATGCTACCTTTTCCTGTTGATGTCCGACACTTAATTGACGAATGTGGGTGCCATCTATGGCTCCTTGAGTTTTTGAGAAACTTGTCACTCTAAAGAAATCTGTCATGCTGATGCTGGCATCTACAGAAAAGCTGATGAACACATCTGCAAAAGCAAACAAAGCATTATCCATCTGCCTGATGCATCTGTGGACAGCCGACTAAGAGATGTTTGATATATCCCGCTAAACAGCCTGAAAGGAGACCCTTTGGCGAAAGAAGTTCATTGCAGTGGGTGATTGCTGGGTGGTAGTCTGGGGGTCTAGGATGGCTTCCTTTGGGGAGTGGAATCTCCTGAAACACTGTTCTTGGGTGAAGTGCTGATAGGAGCAGTGGAGTCAATAGATTCTCAGTGGCTGGGTCCCACCGGCTGGTTTGGAGATGCCTTCTTTGCAACCTTACCCACTGCTTTCCTTTTGTTTCTCCTCCTCTTTCTATATACGAGCTACGAACAAGGGAATTCCAAAAAGGAATAACCATGACAGTCCAGGTAGTCTTTAAAACCCAGGACCCAGTTGGACAATCGCCTTTCCTTTTGGAACAGTGCCGGCACCATGGACTGCCTCAATATAAATGAGTCCTGGCAGTTCTCAAGAAAAGGAACATTCACATGCATGATGCAAAGTTGGTGGTTCCATTCTAGTTGCATGTTGAGAGAGTATTCATGATGGAACAAGTTGAAAAGGCTTTAAATGTCATAAATGTAAAAAAAAATGTTACATGGCTCAGTAGGAAGCTTTTGCCAAGAAAAAGTATATACACTAATGTTGTAATTTGTCGGTACTTTCACCTTGAGTGCCATACCCTGGCAATGAGGAACATCTATTTTATACCAACGCACCCTACATCAGATCTGAAGCACAATGATAGAAAAGATACAGCACAGAAGGGGGCCATTCGGCCCATCGTGTCCGTGCCGGCTCGAAGAACAACCAGGTGCCCCTTCTAATCCCACCTTCCAGCACCCGGTCCATAGCCCTGCAGCTTACAGCACTTTAGGTGCAGGTTCAGGTACTTTTTAAAAGAGTTGAGGGTCCTTGCCTCTACCACCAATTCGGGCAGCGAATTCCACACACCCACCACCCTCTGGGTAAAAAAGTTTTTCCTCATGTTCCCTCTAATCCAAAATATGATGCATGATATCATAATATGCCTTCATTTACAATTTTACACCAGCAAGTGAGTGCCTAGCTTCACTTCTGGCAGAAAATCACATAGACCCAAAAGCTGAGTAGGAACCAGCAGAACAGTTCCCCAGCCCATGTCCCACCCCCTCCCAATTACACTGCTTTAATAGCGCAAATGTAATGGAAAATCTAGGCTTTAATGTCTGGGCTCACAAATGAAGAATGACAATTTGGACAAAGTACCAGAGGACTATCGACACTCTCGCCATCAGTCATCGCTTTCAGGAAAGGAGAGAAGAGAGTAAAAAACTGGACTGAGGACAAAGTTTCTATACATTACAATAGACTACATTTCATAAATACTTCATTGGCTGTGAAGCACTTTGGAACGTCCTGAGGTGGTGTAAGGTTCTATATAAATGTAAGGTTTTTCTTTGTAGGATTAATTTCTTTCAGTCCACTGAAAACCAATACAGAAAATGTTCTGCCTCACAGTGTCTAAACCCATAAAATTTCCCAGACAAACCAGTTTCTGTGAGGGGGAAATGCTTTAAACGTACTGGCTCCAATGTTGCTTGGGTCATGATCCTGGCAGTTATGCCAGGATTGTGCCCGATGGTACCCCCCAGTACCGACTTCAGAGTCTGTGGGTCAATCAAAGGGCATCTCTATAGCATGAGGCGGGCAGGTGCAAGTACGACTATAGTCATATCTCTGGCATCTGCCTGCACCATGCCCACAGAAACTCACTGGCCGACCTTTAAAGTAGTTGCCCTGCTGTTTCCCAACCCCCACCCCCACACCCCTGACCCCAGTTCTCCTCAGGCTCCTTGGTAAGGGGGGATATCTGGGGGAAAAAATGGTGAAATCTTCAGAGGTCCAGGATACTTGCCGGTGGAGTCCACATATGCTCTCGTAGAGGACAGTGTATCTTACCTCACTCGGCATACCAGCCGCCATTTTGAGATCAGATCCCCTTCCAGGTTCAGGAGAGGGGACTCCCTGCCTCTGGCTTTATCTCCTGGCAATTATTTGGTCCTGCCCCATACAAGACAACCAGGAAACTCCTGCAAACGGCAGACATCTGGTGCAACCAGGTATCCGACGTTTCCTGAGGGTTCAGCTGGTCTCCCACTGGAGTTACGGTGGGAGACCGACCGAACTCTCAAGAAATTTCAGCTCGTTTTCTTTTAATTGAAACCCACTACACTATTTTACAGTGTAAAAGCAGAGCTGCGGTGTTATTTTTTCAGGAAATTCACACATAACTGATTTACGCCGGTTTTATGCCGAAAAATCGCTATGTGCAAATTTCGTCGATCACTTACCCGTTTGTATGTTCGTACTTGCCAAGTTACAACCACCAAAAGCCATCTTGGCTCACGAACATAGCTCCACCCACCCCCACCCCTCATGCAAAAGACAAGAGTTTCCTACATTTATGTTAGTTCTGAATGGGTATAAATCTCAGACGTAACAGGATCCTAAGTCACTATTTCTGGTGTTTTAAAGTGATTTTTCATTTCCTGCATTGTATTTTCTATAACTTTGAATGTTTCTTCATTGCATCAGAATCTGTTACATTAAAAAGAGATAGGTTTCCGCAATTGTATTTTCTTAAACATGCTGAGCTTAATGCATATAAATAATGGTTTGATGGCTTCAAACTTTAATTCTCATAACATCAATAAGATAAAGAGCGACTTAAAGAAGGAAGATGGTATACGTTCCGCACTTTCCTCGGGACCCGATTGTTTACACTGATTTCCGCCTGTTTTACACAGGTATTTAAGATCCGTATGTTAATGCAATTCTCAAGAAATTTAGGCATAAATTTCCGTCGGCAATATCGGTGTCAAAACCAGTGTAAATTTCAGCATAATTTCTGCCCAGGTGCAATTCAGGAAATTCCAGGCCAATTACAATAATCGCAAAGTTGGGAGAGTCCAAACCTCTGTGTCCATGAGAACAATCTTCTCTCCTATTGAGCGAGGCCCAGTGCCAGGAACACTCGCTAAACTTACCCCGACTATCAATGTTCACTTCACAGGAAAATAAAGTGTACAGCAGATGTTGGTAGTTACACAATCGTTGTTGTCACCATTTGAATGAAACCACTTTTTCACAGGACTATTTTTCATTAATGCAAGGTGTGCCAGGTAACCAAGTATCATGATGCTGCTATTGTTCTTCTCCATTCAAATTTCCCACAAAGACAGCAGAAAACCAGAATTCATGACATCGACCGCACCTGAATACTCGTCACAAAGGGTACGACATAACTTTCAAAACTGGCGCTTATAACATTGCACCTCTTTTCCACAACTTCAGAGTTACAGTAGTAGTGTACACTTGAAATGTAAAAACATCACCAGAAAGAGAAATGAAACCAAAAGGATACATACTAGAAAATTGCTGCTGTTTCCACATAACAGGCAGCTCAGTGGTATACTTTAAATCCTCTTATTTATCACCTAATGCTAGGGATAGGTTAATGACTGTAGTTTTTATACACTTACAAGATAACTAATCCATAATTGCACTTTTATTAATGACATTTCCTTATTTTAAATGATTAGACAAAGGGATTATTTCAATCATCATGAAGCTGTTTCCATTACATGGCATCTGGTCTAATAATTTGTATTACATTAGGCGATCTTTGCTGCATTTTTGGTGGATTTTTAAGAGATTGGTAAGAGAAAGAATGACATCAAATCTGCAATAGCCTTGAATGATGCGCAGTTTCATGAAATTGAAGAACAGTTCTCTACAGCAAATTATATAAAAGCTTATGAAATGTGTCACTGCCTCCCACACAAAGCTACTCTGCAAAAAAAACTTCAAAATTAAGTTTGTTCCAGATTCAAAGTGTAGAATTGTGAAATAGAAGAATCTGCAGTGGGAGAGTGGTTCATCAAGTTTTCTTTTTTTTAAAAGGTCACCCAGTGCATATTTCTTATTTAAAAAGCAATGCTTACAGCTGCATGGTGTGTGTGGAATGAGGCACAAAGGTAGTTTGAATTGGAACTGAAGTAAAAACAGGTGCTGGAAAATCCAACCAACTTTAAGATGCTTCATGAAATTGCCTAACAAATTTTGGTTGAATCATATGTTGAGTTTATTTTGAACCCATTTAGTCTCTTGATTTATATTGTTAGTCAAGGAGTGTTTTAGAATTCCTTTGCTAGACATGTGGATTTACTCTCATATCCAGAGTGATTTGAGTGGGGCTCACCCTTGAACATAAAGGCCTGGATTTCCAATCATAATGCCGATGGTAAGCTATTCATTTTAATGGGCTACCGTTGGTATTATGATCAGGAAACCTTGGACAAGGTATTGCAGTACTATAGATATGAGGCCTTGTAATCATGCTTTATATTTGTAAAGTGTAGAGAATTGATGAGATGTCATTTCACCACATTGGATTTCCCTGTTGCCTGCAGAAGAATGAAAATTAAAAGTTGACTGATATAACATTATGACAATGTTTACAGTGTATCCTACAATCTTGAGGGATGACTTTTTATGTTGGGTGTGATTGTTCGAGAACATTATGTTCATCCAAGAGCCGAATCACTGAATCATTCCAGATTTAATGTTGTCATGTAAACACATGACTAAACAAATGATAACAGGGCTTGAGCTTTCAGTCTATGCCTTGAGTGAGAACATTTAGATTCCCTCCAGTAGTCAGTAGAGGTAAATGTTTATTCTTTTTTTCAGTTGTTGGCTTTACCTTCAGTATTGGACAACCTAAAATGTGTTTATTTAAAAAATCAAACTCCAGTAGAACAACCCTTTGCAGAAGTCTTTCAATACTAAAAGGAAATACAAATATTACTATCCCCATTGCACTGTCAGGCATTAAATGCATAATTATTTGCAGTGCATAATTGTTAACCCAGCAATACCTTTCACCCTCCCTAGACTAGCATGAGAGCATAGATACACATGCATTACTAGACCACCAGGGAGCAATTGGCAAATGCTCCCCTTAGGCCACCAGATATTGGATCAGCAAGTAGAAATGTAATAGTAAATTTCCCAGTCCCAGTGCTAAAGTGGAAGAACCTTGGCGTATTAAATGTACTGCTTGCCAAAGTCGCACTGAGATAATCCTACAGTACTTGTGGGGATGAAGTCCCGTCTTCACACTAAGGACACCATCCAAAGTGTGGTGTAGCACTACCACGGTGCTAAATGGGACAGATTCAGAACAGATCTAGCAGCTCAAAACTGGGCATCCATGAGGCACTGTGAGCCATCAGCAGCAGCAGAATTGTATTCCAGCACAATCTGTAAACTCATGGCCCGGCATATTCCTCTCTCTATCATTACCAACAAGCCAGGGGATCAACCCTGGTTCAATGAGGAGTGCAGAAGAGCATGCCAGGAGCAGCACCAGGCATACCTAAAAATGAGGGGCCAACCTGGTGAAGCTACAACACAGGACGACATGCATGCTAAACAGCGGAAGGAACATGCTATAGACAGAGTTAAGCAATTTCACAACCAACGGATCAGATCAAAGCTCTGCAGTCTTACCACATCCAGTCGTGAATGGTGGTGGACAATTAAACAACTAACGGGAGGAGGAGGCTCTGTAAACATCCCCATCCTCAATGATGGTGGAGTCCAGCACGTGAGTGCAAAAGACAAGGCTGAAGCGTTTGCAACCATCTTCAGCCAAAAGTGCCGAGTAGATGATCCATCTCGGCCTCCTCCCGATATCCCCACCGTCACAGAAGCCAGTCTTCAGCCAATTCAATTCACTCCAAGTGATATCAAGAAACGTCTGAGTGCACTGGATACAATAAAGGCTATGGGCCCCAACAAAATCTCAGCTGTAGTGCTGAAGACTTGTGCTCCAGAACTAGCCGTGCCTCTAGCCAAACTGTTCCAGTACAGCTACAACACTGACATCTACCCAACAATGTGGAAAATTGCCCAGGTATGTCCTGTCCACAAAAAACAGGACAAATCCAATCCGGCCAATTACCGCCCCATCAGTCTATTCTCAATCATCAGCAAAGTGATGGAAGGTGTCGTCGACAGTGCGATCAAGCGGCACTTACTCACCAATAACCTGCTCATTGATGCTCAGTTTGGGTTCCGCCAGGACCACTCGGCTCCAGACCTCATTACATCCTTGGTCCAAACATGGACAAAAGAGCTGAATTCCAGAGGTGAGGTGAGAGTGACTGCCCTTGACATCAAGGCAGCATTTGACCGAGTGTGGCACCAAGGAGCCCTAGTAAAATTGAAGTCAATGGGAATCAGGGGGAAAACACTCCAGTGTGCTACAAAGGAAGATGGTGCTGGTTGTTGGAGGCCAATCATCTCAGCCCCAGGACATCGCTGCAGGCGCTCATCAGGGCAGTGTCCTAGGCCCAACCATCTTCAGCTGCTTCATCAATGACCATCCTTTCATCATAACGTCAGAAATGGGGATGTTCACTGATGATTGCACAGTGTTCAGTTCCATTCACAACCCCTCAGATAATGAAGCAGTCCGAGTCCGCATGCAGCAAGACCTGGACAACATCCAGGCTTGGGCTGATAAGTGGCAAGTAACATTCACACCAGACAAGTGCCGGTCAATGACCATCTCCAACAAGAGAGAATCTAACCACCTCCCCTTGACATTCAACGGCATTACCATTGCCAAATGCCCCACCATCAACATCCTGGGGGTCACCATTGACCAGAAACTTAACTGGACCAGCCACATAAATACCGTGGCTACAAGAGCAGGTCAGAGGCTGGGTATTCTGTGGCGAGTGACTCACCTCCTGACTCCCCAAAGCCTTTCCACCATCTATAAGGCGCAATCAGGAGTGCGATGGAATACTCTCCACTTGCCTGGATGAGTGCAGGTCCAACAACACTCAAGAAGCTCAACACCATCCAGGACAAAGCAGCCTGCTTGATTGGCACCCCATCCACCACCCTAAACATTCACTCCCTTCATCACCGGCGTACTGTGGATGCAGTGTATACCATCCACAGGATGCACTACAGCAACTCACCAAGGCTTCTTCGACAGCACCTCCCAAACCCGCGACCTCTATCACCTAGAAGAACAAGAGCAGCAGGTACATGGAAACAATACCACCTGCACGTTCCCCTCCGAATCACACACCATCCCGACCTGGAAATATATCGCCGTTCCTTCATTGTCGCTGGGTCAAAATCCTGGAACTCCCTTCGTAACAGCACTGTGGGAGAACCTTCACCACACGGACTGCAGCGGTTCAAGAAGGCGGCTCACCACCACCTTCTCAAGGGCAATTAGAAACATAGAAAACATAGAAATATAGAAAATAGGAGCAGCAGTAGGCCATTCGGCCCTTTGAGCCTGCTCCGCCATTCAATATAATCATGGCTGATCCTCTATCTCAATACCATATTCCCGCTCTCTCCCCATACCCCTTAATGCCGTTTGTGTCCAGAAATCTATCTCCTTCTTAAATATATTCAGTGACTTGGCCTCCACAGCCTTCTGTGGTAGAGAATTCCACAGATTCACCACCATCTGAGTGAAGAAATTTCTCCTCATCTCAGTCCTAAACGTCCTACCCTGTATCCTGAGACTGTGACCCCTCATTCTGGACCCTCCATCCAGAGGAAACATCCTCCCTGCATCCAGTCTGTCTAGCCCTGTCAGAATTTTATATGCTTCAATGAGATCCCCTCTCATTCTTCTAAACTCGAGTGAATACAGGCTGAGTCGACCCAATCTCTCCTCATATGGCTGTCCTGCCAGCCCAGGGATCATTCTGGTGAACCTTCGCTGAACTCCCTCTGTCACAAGTATATCCTTTCTTAGGTAAGGAGACCAAAACTGCACACAATACTCCAGGTGTAGTCTCACCAAGGCCCTGTATAACTGTAGTAAGACATCCTTGCTCCTATACTCAAATCCTCTTGCAATGAAGGCCAACATACCATTTGCCTTCCTAACTGCTTGCTGCACCTGCATGTTTGCTTTCAGTGACTGGTGTACAAGGACACCCAGGTCCCTTTGTACATCAACATTCCCCAATCTATCACCATTTAAATAATACTCTGCTTTCTGTTTTTCCTTCCGAAGCTGATAACTTCACATTTATCCCCATTTTCCTGCATCTGCCATGTATTTGCCCACTCACTCAACTTGCTAAAAATTGCCTTGAAGTCTCTTTGCATCCTCCTCACAACTCACGATCCCACCTAGTTTTGTGTCGTCAGCAAACTTGAAAATATTACATTTGGATCCTCATCCAAATCATTGATATATATTGTGAATAGCTGGGGCCCAAGAACTGATCCCTGCGGTACCCCACTGGTCACTGCCTGCCACCCAGAAAAAGACCCATTTAATCCTACTCTATTTCCTGCCTGTTAACCAATTTTCAATCCATGCCAGTATATTACCGCCAATCCCATGTGCTTCAATTTTGCACACTAACCTCTTGTGTGGGACTTTATCAAAGGCCTTCTGAAAATCCAAATAAACCACATCCACTGGTTCTCCCTTATCTATTCTACCAGTTACATCCTCAAAAAGCTCCAGTAGGTTTGTCAAACATGATTTCCCTTTCATAAATCCATGCTGACTTTGTCTAATCCCGCTGATATTTTCTAAGTGTCCAGTTATCACATCCTTTATAATAGACGCTAGCATTTTCTCTACTACTGATGTTAGGCTAACCGATCTGTAGTTCCGTTTTCTCTCTCCCTCCTTTTTTAAATAGTGGGGTTACATTTGCCACCCTCCAATCTGCAGGAACTGTTCCGTAATCTATAGAATTTTGGAAGATGACAACTAATGCATCCACTATTTTCATGGCTGCCTCTTTTAGTACTCTGGGATGCAGATTATCAGGTGCTGGGGATTTATTGGCTTTCAGTCCCATTAATTTCTCCAGCACTATTTTTTTACTAATACTAATTTCCTTTAATTCCTCCTTCTCTCCAGTCCCTTGGTTCCCTAGCATTTTTAGGATGTTATTTGTGGGCAATAAATGTTGGCCTTGCCAGCGACGCCCACAATGAATGAATAAAAAAAAATTTCCTGAGATTAATCTCATTCGCTATTCATAGTGTGCTCCTGGCCCAGATTGGGACTGCCTTTGGGATCTTGCTGTCGGTGTGCATAAGGTGGGAAATACTGCACAGCCGCAGCTCTTAAATGTTGTAGTTGCTATTTAAAGGGTTTTCTTCATTGCTGTTGGGTACAAAAGGAGAAATGGCTGGCAAAAGTTTCAGATCATCTTCATGTTCTGAGGCATGTTCAGAGGTACTCATGGAAGAGGTGCATTTAGGGAATTGTCCTCTTCAGCATCCCAGAGCATTATCCTCATAGCAGAGATACACAAGTTGTTTGGCAGCAGGTGGCTACCAGTCAATACAGCCTCAAGCATGGGGGCAAATGAAGAAAAAGCTTAATGTCCTTAGGAAGTCTGCCAACTTAAGGCTCGCCAGCACTATACTGCAGCAAGTGGATGGCTAAAGTATGCAAAACAGTAACAGTTTTCTCTCACCCTGTTAAACCCTGTCTGAGGCCGCTATGCTAAGCCCTCGAGACACAGCTCTTTCCAAGTTTGCATTCCTGCCGTACTACTGGACACATTTGATTATGGCCAGTTAAACTGGAACTGTTGGCGTGACCAACAAGATTACCTCACAACTAACCTGCAGGATGAATGTTCATTTATTCACACACACAATACAGACAAATCAGAGCCAGGAAACTACAGGCCTATCGGCTTGACATCTATTATTGGGAAGATGTTAGAAGGAATCCTAACATGCCCTTTATGGGAAAGGGAAGGGGCCATTTGAAATTCACAACACATCTTCTGTAAAATTGGGTCGCCAGCACTATACTGCAGCAAGAGGAAGTCACTAGGATAGCGGATGAGGGAAATCCAGTAGACATTGTCTACCTGGACTCTCAGAAAGCCTTTGATAAGGTACCTCACATAAGGTTACGTCACAAGATAGAATCTTGTGGTATCAGTAGGAATTTGGAACACTAGATTCGGAATTGGCTCCAATCCCGCAGCCAAAAAGTTGTAGATAACGGATGTGGTTTAGCCTGGAGGCACATCGCTAGTGGTGTCCCCCAGGGATTGGTCCTAGGCCCGTTAATGTTCACTGTTTTTGGTGTTGGGAGTATGATCAGTAAGTTTGCAGATGACTCCAAAATCTGTGCAAGGGTTAAAACAGTAAAGGAGTGCAATCAAATGCAAAATGATTTAGATGTGCTAGGGGAGTGGGCCACACAACGGCAAACGGCATTTAACTTAGATAAATGTAGTGTCATGCATGTTGGTAGGGCCAAAACAGAATACATGTAATATTTGCAGGGAACAATGCTGAAAGAGGTTGACAGAGAACTAAGTTTACAACAGAGACTCTCTGACGCCTCCACCCTGTCACTTTTTCACCACTAGTGTTGGAGCCTTCATTCAGTAATTGCTGCTTTCACTCATTAACAGTGTTTGTGGAGTTAGGTTGTGAAGGTGAAGATGATGATAGTGATAGTTGCTCCTCTGCAGAGGCTGCTCTAAGCCTACTAACTCATTTGCTTTTGCTTCATCTGTAAAGAGAGCAGATGGAATATCATCATAAAGTTAACCGCATTTACTTTTCTGTAATGACAAGCCTGCACATGCTTACTCCTCAACATTTAAACACTGTCATTATGCTCCGATAATTTGCTACAGATATCATCTAAGTCAATACAGATCACGTTGTACATAATGTACATACCACACTGTGCTGGCAAATCTCCAGTCTCAGCAACATCAATGCCCACAGTGTTTCTCAACTAATTAGAACGACCATGCAGTTTTCCCACAGCAGAACAATCTTCTGACTGAAGTTATCTCCTCTGAGCCGCTCCTGTATTTGCTACTGAACGCTAACTTTTTCTTCACCACATTAATATATACGACGTGCTGCCTGTCTCGTTCATCGAACTTTTAACTGCATTTCAGACACTCCTTGCACTTGATGAAATTAAGTGCTATACATCCTGTGCTTATTAATTCATGCACTTAACAATTACCAAGTTATTAATGTTGCTATATTTTGACTCCCTGAGCATTTGTCACAAACATCACGACCTTCAAAACAATAGTGACTACACCTCAGAAGCAACTTGTTGGCTGTCAAGCACTTTGGGATGTCCTGAGGATGTGAAGGTACTATATAAATGCAAGTTCTTTCTCTTGTTTGCTCTGGTTGGTCAGTCAGTCACGGTTTCATTTTGTTAAGCCTGCCTTTAATTAGCTCCTAAAGTCATATATGGCTGTCAGCACTGCTGATAGGCCTAATCTAGGCCCTTAATTCATGGCAACAAGATACTACAGTAAGTGTTGAACATATATGGGTTACTTCTCTATTTTCATCCCTGTGCGGTTCATTGCTGCACTCATATTGTCTTACCTCAGCTGGTTTTGTGATCTCGTGAAACTTCTTCCTCGCCTCCTTCCAGTTGCATGAAGTAGCAGAGAGTGCACGGATCAACTCTGCTACTCTGTTCCAGACTCATTGAAATGGGACACAGTGGGATTCTACCCCCTTGTGTTTAAGAGTTGGCACATGGTGTAAGTGGACATTGAGAAGATCATTAATTTCGGATGAACAGATAACCATTTATTTGCACAGCATTTTATTCATTTATCAGGAATAGGCACTTATCAGAAATTTATTACAAAATTTTAATGGAATATGTTGTACTCGTTAATTCAATGCACCCCTTTAATGGTTTTGAAAGATTGCCTAAAGTATAAATTTTCCACACTATTAACTTGCTGTGATTCTAAAGATTGTTGAAATAATGTTAAGTCATTAAATAGGTGATACAAAAGGTAACAGTAAAATGTGGAATTTGGGGATGAACTAAAATAAACTAGTGAACCAAGAATGAATACAAAAGAGCCAATTTTAACTCGGCAGGAGTTGTGCAAGTGGAGGGCAAAAGTGCCACCAAACTTCTGCGTCTCATCTACATAGGCCCTGTGGGGGCCAGTCTCTAGAAATAAAAGATTAATCTCCTGGACACTACTGTGAGCAACCCGGGAGAAAAGTCATAGGAACATTAAAAAAAATTGTGTGCTCTTATCATTTTCTTTGAACGCTTTCATTTATTTGCTATAAAAATATTGGAGATGGGGAGAAAGCCTGTTTGACTGGACAGGACAACACCACTTGTCACATCTCACCAATCAGAAAACGAACCCTTTATCCCTACTCTCTGTCTCCTAACTCCCAAGCAATTACCGACCCATATCTAGTCTTCGTTTAAGTCAATTATGTCATCAGGTGAAAAATGACTGCAGGATTATTGAAATAAATTTAATTTTGATTAAAAAAAATAGTCTGCAAATATCAAATAAAGAAAATGAAAACATAAATTACCATATATGGAACAGGGCCTGTTCTACTGCAATTTTGTGTAAAATATTTATTATATGGCCATTTGTTATTCAGTGATTTAAGTCTGCCATTTCTCTGTTCCAAATGCACAATGCTGTTATTTATAAGTTTTGAAGCTAATAACAAAACTGGAAGGATGTCCAATTAAAACAAAACACTATCAGGCTGTTATTATGGCTACTTTATGATTGGATTTATAGAGCCCTTATGTCTAATTCCACAAATTAACTTTGTCCCATATTATTAATATTTACATGCTACATTATTGTAATATATGTCAAACCAGCATATTGTTAGACATCTAAAGCTAATAATTACTTACCTAAATGCTAAGTATTTATCAGTGCATCCATTAGATATGCTGGTTTGCTTTTTTGCATTAAAATCATTTAAGATTTAAATATTAAAGATTTAGTTAAAACATTGCGAAAGGATATATAGCATCAAGATGCAATTTGTGTGCATTCTCTGCAAATGGATGCAGTTGCTATTAATCATTTTTGTTTAGATGTTAAGTCAATTGGATAATTCAAAAAGTAAATCACACACATGAATTTTTTTTTTAAAAAGATTGGAACATTTATTTTATGTATCCCACCACAGTACGTAATATATGCTTATAGATATTTATAGAAATTTTTCCACCTGTCCCATGAACTCCTTTACCCTTACATGAGGGAAGCAACATGCCATTCAGGACACCCGGTCATGACTACAAACAAGGCTGTCTCATCCCTTTAGTATTGAATCTCCCACTATTCCCTTCCTGCTACTCTTGTAGTCCACCTGCCTCTCAATCATGCAGTCATTTGCTCTGCAGTATCATAATGTTGGTCAGGACCACCCTCCTCTGAGTCACAAGTGGCCCCGATTTTATCTGTGAGCCAGCTTCCAGACATGAGGACTGAGGTATTTTAACTCCTGGGCCTCATTTAAATCCTGCCGGCTGACTTCCCACCTGAATCGGTCAGCTCCCAGCGGCTGCAAGACGGGTCAGTAAATGTGGGCAATTCTGATCGCCCATTCACCCCGGTTTCTGCTGGGTGAGTAGGGTTAGAATCATTCCTACTCTCACTTGTTTAACACTATGGTCCCAAAATTCCTTTAGGGCTCCACCAGTCTCCCGTTGTAACAGTGGTGGGAGATCAGCAGGGATATAGTTTATCAATTCCGGGAGTTTCTTGGTTGCCTTGTAGGGGGAGAAACCTTCAGAACTCAACAATCTAAATTCATGAATCAGCCTCATTCACCTTCTCTCAACTGCCCCCAATAATTCTACACCTTTCCTGTAATATGGAGAACAAAACTGAACACAGTCTCACAAGGTCAGATACAACTTTAAAATCACTTCTCATGAAGGATGCATATCTAAAACATCCTACCTTGTCTTTTCTCATTCAAGATGCTAACTCTGTATTTCCAGCATTTTCTGTTTTTGTTTCAGATTTCTAGCATTTGCAGTTATTCCTTTTTATTCAACATCACCTCCTTTAACTTATAGGTCACATCTATACATCCCAACATTTTATTTGCTTTCTTCACCACTTGGAAACACTGAACCAACTCTTAACGACTTAGCCACCAAGATCTCTTTCTACTCTGTTACCTCAAGAACGTTGCCATTTAATATGTAATCCATAATCTACTTCTTCCTCCTAATCTCATGGCTTTATACTTATTCATGTTGCACCATGTCTGCCCACTGAATTACCCTGACCATCTCCTTTTGGATTATCACACATTGGTTAGCATCATTGGCCACTGCAGTCAATGTGATGTCACCCGCAAACCTAGACACCTTGGACAATATTCCGTTTCTAAGCCACTCATAAAAATTATAAACAGCAGCCCCAACGCTAACTCCTGCAGGACTCCACTGGCCCAGTTTGCACTCTGACACCTACCAGGCACCACCACCCTTTGCTGTTTATCTTTAAGCCACGCATCAGTCCAGCCTAACACTTTTCCATCTAGCCCATGAACGTGAACTTTGTGAATCGGTCCATTACATGGGACACTGTCAAATCCCTTCTTAAAATTCACTGTCTCATCCTTATCCACCAGATCTGTGATATCCTCAAAGAATGCCATTAAATTGGTCAGGCACAACCTGACCTTCTGAATATGCTAACTCTCTGTAATCAGACCCTGTCCTTCCAGATGATCTACTGTGCTATCTCAAGTCTCAAGAACTTTCCCCACAACCAAGGTAAAGGCTCATAGGTCTGTAATTTGAGAGTTCAACCCTAGTCCCCTTTTAAAAATGGAAATCACATGAGCTTTGAAGGACATCAGTGAGGGTTTTTTTAAATCTCCTCAGCCAACTCCACTAGCAATTTTGGATGGAAATTGTCAGAGTCTCTCTTGGCTTATGATGTGTCTGAACTATCAATGGTTTACCATAAGTATATTGATGGAATATACTTGTAATATTGAATAGATGAACTGTCACTGACTGGAATTGTTTACCTTCAGCTTCAAAAGCCTTTCCAGTATATGATACTAAGAACTTCCAGTCTGTTCTCTCCTTTGTAATCCTTTCTGAACTCAGGTGTCTCTCCATCCTTTTAATGTCTTCACTGATGAATGTTCTAGAGTCCAACCTGTCAGCATAAATTGGCAAGAGTGCTCCTGGTTCCAATGGAAACCACATTTCCAGCATCTAGTCATGCTTATAATCCAGAGAAATAAGAAGTACCCACGATGCTCTTGCCTGTATAGGGATAAATTAGTCTGTTGCTGAAGCACAGTCACTCCCTCAGCACAAGGAAGACACAACAAGAGACATCAAACTATGTGAGCACCTGCAGTTATGTGCGGCAAACTAATAACATCACTCTTGCCAAGTCGACAGAAATGAATAAATGCTAATAGAATGCATAACTGTTATGTACACACGCAAGCATTTGCTTCACCAGCTTCATCAGAGGGAGGACTGAAAGTTCCCGGGAATGTGTTATGCCTATTGTTTGAATGAGTTTTATTTGTATGCAATAAATATGGGCTCTGGCCTTTCACACTCAGAAGGTTTGTTATATGTTCACTTGGAAAATGATATCCTGAGGTGTCTAATTCTTTACAAAATGAAGGCAGATAATTAATCTGTATGCAGAGGAGAACAGAACATTTTTTATTTGGCATCTCAACATTTTTTGATAGCACGACTCTCCAGAGCCTTTGCTTCTAGCCTGTTGCGATCATATTCACTTTCACTGCTCAGTATTGGAATGTCAATGTATATTAACACCCAATCTACAAAGGGAATTAGGAAAATATGCAGCCACGGTGTACGTATTAGTCACTGCACCATCGAGAATGCATATGTGTTTCATTTATATGCAGAAAAGTCCGCACACTACGTATGGATTTATTCTCAAAGGAACTCTACAAAATGATGGCCGCTTGGGGAAACAAAGGAAAGAAAGTCCTGTAACATCAGAAAGTTTTTCTCTCATCCATGTTCCATTGCTTACCCGGAAAGTCAGGCATCTTTCTTCTTGAGACATGAGGGTGAAGACATTTATCCCAAATGAGCCTGTTTCTTCCCAGGATCATGTCGTCATTTTCTGTTTTTGTGTGGGTGGCAGGTTCTTTTTTTTTACTCCTGATATTTTCAGCAATTTGGCGATTTGAAAGATCTTTGCACTTTTTCATTATGTACTCACAAAGGAAGCTGAACTCTTGGGATCAACTGCAGCTCAGTATCTGAAAGTTAAGAGATGTTTTTGAACAATCAGAATATTAACAAAGCAAGATTCTGATTTTAGGTTAAGAATCGCCACCTTCTAGGCAAGAAAAATTTAACTGTTAATGAACTAAATGCAAAAACTAATGAATAAAAATATCTACCTACTCTGTCTAGACCCTTCATGATTTTGAATATCTCTATCAAATGTCCTCGCAACCGTCTCTGCTCCAAGGAGAACAACCCCAGCTTCTCTAGTCAATCCACTTAACTAAGGTCCCTCATCCATGGAATCATTCTAGTAAATCTCTTCTGCACCCCCTCTAAGGCCTTCACATCTTTCCTGAAGTCTGGTGCCCAGAACTGGACACAATACTCCAGTTGTGGCCGAACCAGTTCATGGAATGCATCTGAGACGGTTTCCTAGAGCAGTATGTCATGGAACCAACCAGGGAACAAGTTATTTTAGATCTTGTATTGTGTAATGAGACAGGGTTAATTAGTGATCTCACACTAAAGGATCCTCTGGGAAAGAGTGATCATAACATGACAGAATTTCACATTGAGTTTGAGAGTGATGTACTTAAGTCCGAAATAGAGTCTTAAACTTAAATAAAGCCAATTATATAGGTATGAGGGGCAAGTTGGCTAATTTAATTTCCAAATTTACCTTCAAGGGCATGATGGTTGAAAAGCAATGGCAAACATTTAAAGAAATATTTCAATATTCTCAACAAATACACATTCCATTGAGAAATAAAGACTCCACAGGAAAAATGATCCACCCGTGGCTATCTAAAGAAGTTAAGGATAGTATTAGATGAAAAGAAGAGGCCTATAATGTTGCCAAGAAGAGTAGTAAGCCTGAGTTTTAGAAGCCAGCAAAAGACAATCAAAAAATTGATAAAAAGGGAGAAAATAGAATATGAATGTAAACTAGCAAGAAATATACAAATGAATTGTAAGAGCTTCTACAAGCAGGTAAAAAGGAATAGAGTAACAAAAGTAAACATTGGTTCCCTAGAGGCTGAGACAGGAGAAATTATAATGGGGAATCAGGAAATGGCAGATGCGTTGAACAAATATTTTGTATCTGTCTTCACAGTAGAAGGCACAAAAAGCATACCAGAAAAAGTGGGTAACCAAGGGGCTAATGACACTGAGGAATTTAAAGTAATTATTATCAGTAGAGAAAAAGTACTTGAGAAACTAATGGGATTAAAAGCCGATTGGTTATGATTTTCCAAAATTCCCTAGATTCTAGAATGGTCCCAGCGGTAGCAAATGTAACACCGCTATTCAAAACAGGAGTGAGCGAGAAAATAGGGAACTATAGGCCAGTTAGCCTGACATCAGTCATCGGGAAAATGCTGGAATCCATTATTAAGGAAGTGGTAACAGGGCACTTAGAACATCATAATATGATTACGCAGAGTCAACGTGGTTTTATGAAAGTGAAATTGTGTTTGACAAATTTATTAGAGTTTTTTGAGGATGTAACTAGCAGGGTAGATAATGCGGATGTAGTATATTTGGATTAAGGTAAGGTGCCACATAAAAGGTTGTTATTCAAGATAAGGGCTCATGGGGTTGGGGTAACATATTAGCATGGATAGAGAATTGGTTAAAGGACAGAAAACAGAGAGTAGGGATAAACAGGTCATTCTCAGGTTGGCAGGCTATAACTAGTGGGGTGCCGCAAGGATCAGTGCTTGGGCCTCAGCTATTTACAATCTATATTAATGACTTAGATGAAGGGACCAAGTGCAATGTATCCTAGTTTGCTGATGATACAAAGCTAGGTGGGAAAGTAAGCTGTGAGGAGGACACAAAGAGTCTGCAAAGGGATATAGAGAGGTTAAGTGAATGGACAAGGAGGTGACAGAGGGAGTATAACGTGGGGAAATGTGAGGTTATTCACTTTGGTAGGAAGAATAGAAAAACAGAATGTTTTTTAAATGGTGAGAAACTATTAATTGTTGGTGTTCAGAGAGATTTGGGTGTCCTGGTAAAAGAAACACAAAAAGTTAGCATGCAGGTACAGCAGGCTATACAGGAAAGCATATTGGCCTTTATTGCAAGGGGGTTGGAGTACAAGAGTAAGGAAGTCTCATTACAATTGTACAAGGCTTTGGTGACACCGCACCTGGAGTACTACGTACAGTTTTGGTCTCCTTATCTAAGGAAGGATATACTTGCCTTAAAGGCAGTACAATAAAGGTTCACTAGATTAATTCCTGGGATGAGAGGGTTGTCCTATGAGGAGAGGTTGAATAGAATGGGCCTATACTCTCTCGAGTTTAGAAGAATGAGAGGTGATCTCATTGAAATATAGAAGATTCTGAGGGGGCTTGACAGGGTAGATGCTGAGAGGCTATTTCCCCTGGCTGGAGAGTCGAGAACTAGAGGTCATAGTCACAGGATATGGGGTCGGCTGTTTAAGACTGAGATGAGAAAGAATTTCTTCACTCAGAGGGTTGTGAATCTTTCGAATTCTCTACCACAGAGGCTGTGAATGCTGAGTCACTGAGTATATTCAAAGCTGAAATAGATAGATTTTTGGACTCTAGGGGAATCAAGGGGTATGGGGATCGGGCAGGAAAGTGGAGTTGAGGTTGAAGATCAGCCATGATCTTATTGAATGATGGAGCAGGCTTGAGGTGCTGTATGGCCTACTCCTGCTCCTATTTCTTATCTTATTATGTTTCTTAAGATGCTCCTTAAAACTTTTGACCAAGCTTTTAGGCACCTGTCCTAATATGTCCTTATGTGGCTCGGTGTCAAATTTTGTCTGATAACGCTCCTGTGAGGCATCTTGGCACGTTTTACTATGTTAAAGGTGCTGTATAAATGCAAGTTGTTGTAAAGAACTCTATGGGATCTGCACCTAGGCACACAGGATCAGTATGTTGTACATGCAACCCATGGTTAGGAGAGTTTGTCATTTTGATTTGTAGCTTGGTGGAAAGGGCACTACATCTGGTGCTGCCATCGCTAAGAGGCCAGGGGGGCAAAATTGGGCCGTGTAGCACCCATTTTGTAGGTACTACGCGGATACCTAAGCCCCGAAAATGCCGTCCGATTTGCGCGCACACACTTCCAACGTGAAGTGCGCAAGACGCCATCTTGGTAAAGAAGTTTTTGCTCAGCGCACTTACCGATCGCTGGCAGCATGTACAGTGGGGAGACTATGACACGAATCAGTATCAACGCTGATTTGAAGCAGCCAGTGACATTTTGGACCTTCACACTCCAGCCAACGCATTGTCCTAACTGCGCACAGCTGAACAGGAATTAAATGGCATGAAGGATGCCCCACCAATGCTATTTAAAGGAATCACAAAGTACTCACAGGTTAATTGCTGGGTTATTTATTCTGGTACGTGTTTTTGGACGTTTCCTATTTCCTATACTTGGATAAAGTTTCAATATTCTATAGACAGTAGTCTGGCTGGTCTTGCAGTACTTTTACTGGCATTTAAAATATAGTGCTGAAAAATGTTGCTTCCATATATGGATGGCCTGCTAGGGCTTCCTCTGGGATTTGAATATGACTGGGAGAATGAAGAGAGACCTCGCAGAGCAGGACTAGCTGCTGGAAGAAGGAGGAGGAGGAGGAACAGAGCACTCAGCAGGAGGCCATATCCAAGGAGGGTCTTCAGGGACCAATCATCTAACCTCATCTTCAGCGACGACCAGTGTATCAGATGTCTGCAGTTCACTAAAGAGATTGTGACTGAAATTTGTCAACTGTTGCAGCCTCAGAGCAGGGCAAGGACAGCACTGCCTGCGGCTATCAAGGTAACAGTGGCGCTCAATTTTTACGACTCTGGCTCCTTTCAGGCTGCTGATGGAGATGTAAGCAACATCTCGCAGTTTGCAGTGCACTGCTCTGTAAGGGAGGTCACAGAGGCTCTTTTCACACTCCGAAACAGATTCATCTCATTCTCTCTTGCCAGAAACAAGCTGTGGGAGTGAGCACGAGGGTTTGCTCACATTCCAGGCTTCTCCATGATGCAGGGTGCCATTGACTGCACACATATTGCCATGCATGCTCCACATCTGAACTCGGCCATATTCATGAACAGAAAGAGATTTCACTCCCTCAATTTGCAGCTGGTGTGTGACCACACGCAGCACATCATGTAGGTCAATGTCCACTACCCTGCCAGCAGTCATGACTCCTTCATTCTGCGGCAGTCCAACGTGCCCACTATATTCCAACCAGCACGGCAAGTCAAAGGCTGGCTACTGGATGACAAGGGTTATCCCCTCATGAAATGGCTCATGACTCCGGTCAGGAACTCACGCACATGTGCACAGCAGGTGTATAACGAGAGCCATGCTGCCACACGGATCATCATAGAGCACACCATAGGCGTCCTCAAGCAATGCTTCCACTGCCTGGACCCCTCTGGAGGAGCCCTGCAGTACTCAGCTGAGTGGGTATCAAGATTTGACGTTGTATGCTGCATGCTGCACAATCTCGCCATTATGAGAGAACAGCACTTTTAGTCAAGAACCTAAGCAAGAGGAAGAGGCAGAGGAAGAGGAAGAGGCAGAAGAGGAGGAGAAGGAAGAGATGGAGGAGGAGGACGTGCAGCAGGAAATGGAGGGAGTAGCAGGGAGGCAACAAGGTAGACAGGCCCTGTCTGCCAGGGCTCTGTGTGATCAGATTATTAATGAGCGATACCAGTAACCTCAACTACACCTCCCCATTCACCAAAAGTCCCACACTCTTTACCTTTCCTCTCTCACATGACCATCAAATTGTCCTCCTTATGATTACACATTGCTTCTTCCCTCAGTTCATTGCAGAAATAAAAACTACCACCAAATGCAAATTCAAATCCACATTTATAGATTAACACATGAAATTATGCAAACAAAATGAGACTATTCACCCTTGTGCATTCCCTTAGCACCTGTTGTTCTTGTGCCTTTACCTTTCCTAGTGCTCCTATGAGGTGCATCCCCAGTGGCTGGAGCATGGGTGGTGGAAGGCTGCTGACCTTCAATTGAGGAGAGAGCAGATGGCCTTGGAGAACAACCTCGAGCAGCTCTGGGCCAGGTGGGCCCGGCCTCAGACTGCACCATCTCGGCCTGGGCTGCAGCAGTCTGGCCTGGCTGGCTGACAGACAACAGCAAGGGCACTGGTGGAGTGGCAGAGGTGGGAGCAGGAATTATGTCATCCTGAGAGAGGACAGCAGGTTGGTCTTCCATGGCGCCACTGTCACTCTCCCGGGGCGGCGCCTCAGCACTCCTGGTGATCTGCTGAAGAACAGATTGCTGGAATGCTGTGATGCCCTGCAAGCCCCTTTCAACAGTGATACCCAGTGCCACGATAGCAGCAGTCTGAGCTTCCAAGACAGCAGTCTGAGCTCCAAATGCAACAGTCAGACCTTGGATGGCACATGTTTTTGCTGCAATGGAAACTGTGACATCGGTCAACAGAAGCTGTTTCATGGTGGGTTCCCCAGATGTGCTGATGGAGGTGACCACCATTCCATGTGGGTAAGGATGGGCTCCAAGCTCTGCACAAAGCCCTGCGCCAAGTTCCAGGTGGACTCCTCCGTGCCCCTTGACATTGTGCGCAGGCTTTCTGGCAGGCTTCCAGTGCACCAAGCATTTGGTTTTGTACACCCATCAGCCTTCTTCTGTAGCCTAGCCCATCAAAGACATCATCTGACTCCTCTGCTACAGAACTAGTGTGCAACCTCACCCTCCGACAAGCTGATATCTGCGGTATCCTTTCCTCCCGCCCTGGCTCCTGCGTACTTGTGCCCGGTGTCTCACCACGTGAAGATCCCTCCTCTATCCTAGCCTCCAAAATACTTGCAGTGTCAGTCACTGAGCTGGTGGCTGTAAGCGTCAGATCAAGTGATGGTGTCTCTTCATCATCACTGTCATCTTCCTCTGCCTCCACTGACTGGGCCGGTTCCAGTTCTTGGGTATCTGAAATGACAAAGGGACACAGGTTGAGTGGTGGTGAGGGGAGAAGAGAAAGTAAGACATGCGTGCGTACACTTGAGTCACAAAAGATTGTGGGATGAGGGAGAAGTGGGAAACGAGAAGAAGGATTAGGTATGCAAAGACCCTCATCATCGATCCCTCCAGCACCGCCAGTGCCCACGACCTCAGCGATGACCTTTCCCATGATGGCCAGCACTGTCTCCTCCATGAGAGTTAGGACGTATAGGCCCGCCTGTTCTCCTCCTAGTTCTTTCTTGCTGCCTACTGTTATGCGCCATCTTCTCCTGCAAGAAAGAGGGAAGTGTGTCAGTGAGTGTCCTGCAAGATGTTTGGGAGATGTGACTGTCATGGTTGAATAGCTGCCAGTGTGTGCGACCTGTGAGTTATGGGTGTGCGACTTGCAACCGTGGAAATGTACGAGGGTGAGATGAAGCATCTGATTTGAAAGATTGAGTCCTGGTTGAAAGAGTTTGTTGGTAGGTGGGTGACAGGAGATGTAGTGCTTGGAGCAGTGGATGAGGCTAGTGGTGCAGGATGTGCCACTTGAAACTTGAACTCACTCACTTTGACCACTCGTGTCAAATCATTGAACTTCTTCCTGCACTGCACCCACATTCTTGGCACTGTACTCCTGGCATTGACCTCCTCCACTACTTCCTCCCACTGCCTCTTCAGTATATGTCTGGAGGGCCTCTTGCCCCCCCCCCCACCGCGGAGATAGGACGCCCCTCCTTCTGACCACCTCTTGCACCAAGGCCTCTAGTGCATCATCAGAGAACCTTAGTGCACGCACTCTTGCAGGCGCAGCCATTCTTCCAAGTATCACAGCCCAGGAATCGCTTCTCACACGACATTTGCCACTTCCTGCAGCCACAGTGCAACTCCCCTTTAAGAGGTGCAGGCTGCCTTTAAATAGTGCGAGCCACTCCCGATATCAGGGCCCCCAGCTGGCGTGTGTGCAGCCAATCAACAGCACAGGTAGCGCTGGCTGCACACAGCAATCATTCAAATCATCAGGTAGCACGAATGTTATGTGCTGCCTGCATCGCAACCAATGGGCGCGGGTTAATCGTGCACCATGATCCCAGCGCCCGTTTTTGGGGGTTATCCAATATAACCCCCCCAGCAATCAAGACAACATTTAAAAGTATTCTGTAAAATGCTGAACTCTATGTAACTGAATTTAATTGTGTTTTGACTGTGTGATTGAGGGCAGAGGGAAAGGGGAATTTTGTACGAAGCAACTAATTTGCCTGGTAATTATCTTTCCGAAGTCTTGCTGCGACTATCTGATTCATATCACTAATCGGATGAAAGGTTCCAACTTTAAGCCCATCCTACTCTTTTAGGTGCAGTATGAGCTACTGAGCATTTCCAGCAATTTTATGTTTTTATTTCATATCACTTCATGAACAGGAGCACTGGTACTTATGCTGAGCCTGGAACCTCTTCCAATCAACAGGCAAAGTCATATAAACATTCAAGAAAAAAATACATGGACAATCTCCTTTCGCGTATTATTGTCATTATTATCCTTCTGGCTAGGATAGCATGGCAATAGCATTAGAGTGATCAAAAACAGCCTTGTGGCTATGAGTTTTTGCTATTAAATTGGTCCAGACTTGATTACACAAATCAACTTCATGTGTAAGAGAACAGACTGTGCTGCTTATGTTGTGCCTGGAATAATAAGGGTGTGTTACCCTCGACCGTTCGTATGAGTAAAAGATTTGAAATTTACTCAAAAATAGAATATGCTGGCCTGACTCATCTCACAGTGAAAGTTTATTGAAAATATATTATGCATAATTTGTTTGACTTTGAAGTATGGCCTTTGATTTTTTTTTCTCTCTCTCTCTGAAATGTTAATGTGTCATATGTTTCTATAGTCTGATTATTAAGGATAGAATATTTCCCCAAAATGTACTGAATACAATAGTATGGGCACTGATCAAGGGCACTGTTACCACTGTCAAAAAACCCCATCAATACTGCTGTCCATTTGTACATAAAGGAGGACCAATTGAGTAAGATATTTGACCTGCTTGCCTGTGGGGCTGTAGCAAGGCATGAGTCACCAACGTCAGCAGAAGTGGTAAGGTGACAAAATCAGAGGCAAAACTAGTAGGGGAGGGAAGGGGGAAAGGCAACATTCTGCTAATGCTGATCAAGTTTGAGCGGTAGTACCTCAGCCATCGCCTTGTTTTAATTTGTCTGATTTTCTTGCCTTTCTGTAGTTCTGTATTACCCTCTCTCCTTTATACAACATGTTATTTTTGCAGCAGCAGCACCATAGGCCATCGGCTGATTATTCCAGACTGGCTACCTCACATAATTCAACCAGTTAAAAAATGCTATTGATCGCAGGAGATAAGGTCCAAGAGAATTTAGTCACCCATATGAGTCTTTAAGGACATATTTTTAGGATGGAAACTAAGTATTCCTGCCAGGATGCAAAGAACATGAGCTATGGAATAATCCAACGTCATCCAGAGCATCCAAATTCACTGGCTCTGGAATCCCTTTTAGGGAGTAACACTCATTCTTAACGATAATGTTAAAACTTTGTTTTGATGTTTTGCTGGCGGACTATAATATTTCTTAATCAACCACATATATAAATATATGTTTCTTACTTTTATTTTCTTCCCTTTGGAACCTATTCTTTAACAAGATTTTGTCGTAAACTTGCCTTCAGTCAGTGATGCTTGGTATTATTGTGGTCTGTGTTAGTGCTATGGCCTCCTGGCTCAAATTCAGATGGGCACATAATGAATATTTTATACTTTTTAAAATATGTGCCTATTTTGGACCGCTAAAGGAGCGTGGATGTATGGAATATCATTGTGGTTTGCCTCATTGTGGATTGCTAGCATGCTTCCAAAGAACCATTATGATTTAGTCAACAACCGCAGCATAGAACCGCCACAAATACTATGGCCCAAATCCACCCTTCTGTGCTGTAAACTAAAATGGCCCCTTAAATGTCGACGTGCCATTGCTATTATGCCAGCAGCATTGCTAGATATGTTCACCAAAATATCATTCATAAGGGAACTAAATACTGGCGTAAATACTAATTCAGTCCCTTCTACACAATCTTACTGTTTTATTTAAACATAAAAAAAGCTCAATTAATTTCAATCCCCCAGTGTTGAGGAACTAACGTACTGCATCCTCAGGATCCATTTCCTACAAATGGTGCTATGTGTGGCTGTGGTGACATACTAACAAATTGTATTATTCAGATGATCAGTGATAAATAATTAACGGTGTGATTTACCGGCATAGCACGTCAGAAATGGAGGCGTAGGCTGCACACGATTTTCCGATCATTCTGTTAAACAGTCGGGAAGTCATGGCCAGCACGCTTCGGTATTTCTGATATACAGGCCCAGCAGGTGAGATTGTCTGTCTATAGTGCAAAGTCGGAAAATTACCCCATTAAAGACTGTTAGTATTTAGAACATTTAATTACCAGTTCCCTTTGGCGGAGAGCAGACATTAACATATGTGAAAACTCTACAAAACTAAAATTAGAATAGTTTTAAGTTTTAATGGGCACCATCCATTCAATTAACATATTTTGTTAGCACAATGGTTTAGCATTAACTAAAACACTTGGACCCTGAAGGTACGCCATAGGACACTAGTATCCGATTGCTTAACACATACATCTGAAATTCCTCTCTCCGTTATTTTATTTAAATGAGGAAAGTAATTCCAGATAAGTGCATTAAGCGTTGACACACTAGCATCTCATGGAATCATTTCAGAACCTTGGTTTTATCTCATGCTTTAAGCAAGACTCCCAATTCAGCATAAAACAGGTTATGTTGCACTCCTCTTTAGTTAAGGACCTTGTATTGCTTTTTTTTGTGTCTTTGGATGGTCAAACACTGAATGACTTCCTTTTGCGTGCAGTAGATTTTCCACCAAATTGTATTTCTGCTGTGGGTTGAGAAGGGTCGTACGGAAGAAACAGAAAAATATAATGTGAGCAAATTGTCTCGTAGTTGGAAAGGCAAAAGAATTAATGGATTTTTATGGGGGAAGAAAATAGATCTCTTGTGTGTATGCAATGAATAAAAAGAAGGGGAAATCAAGACAGGACTTGTTTTGATCTTTCCACTTAGTGTCACCAACCTCCCACAATGGTCACCTACCAGCCACTTCTACATGAATGCAGCTGAGAAACAAATGCAGAGCAGACTAAAACTGACGACTGCTTTTTACTTCACGAGAAAGCTTGCTCCACATTTTATTCTCACACTTTGTTGCTATTTGTCTTCTATGACTTTTTTCTAATTTGCTTTTCTCTAATTTCATACCTTCTCCCCCATGGCCGTACTTACCACTAGGAGCTAAACACAGAAAATGCTAGAAACACTCAGCTGGTCAGGCAGCATCTGTGGAGAGAGAAACAGAGTTAACGTTTCAGGTCGATGGCCTTTCATCAGGAGAGATGAGTGTTCAGATGAAATTGGATTTTAGAATCCAAACTTCAACTAATAAGGCCATGCAGATCAATAAAGAAACAACTCCCCATGTGCATACCCGTCATTTGACAGGTAAGGATTTGACCAAATATCACTCCCTCCCTGTCACACCACCTGACATCAGACATACAGATGGCATCACAGCTTGGCATATGCCTCCTCAGACAACCCATAATTAGACGGATGAAAGAATTATCATCACAGATGGAGAATACCCCTCCATCAGATCACCGTGGACCAAACAGAAAGGTATGTAAAACTGAAATCATCACATTACTGTTGTTACTACAATGAAGGGAGATTTTTGTTGCAACACCAAATTTGCATGTACAGTGTCTGTATGCTTATGTAAAACTGCAAGGAGATTTTCACATCACATTGTAATATGTGGAAGGCTTCAGTTTCCAGCTCTGAATATTCTCAATACTCCTCTAATAAGCTTTCCCTAGATCTCATCAGGAAAAAAGAAACAAACAGGTACAGAAAATATTTAACCACTAATTTGTCAAATGAAGCATATTTCATTTGAATCTAATGATCTGTTGTTGAACTTGCACTGAGCTACCTTTGGTCTGCATACATTTGATCCAGAGTCTTATCATGTTGGAAAGTATGAACTTCGTATATTTACAGCAATGTGTAATTAATTTAAAAATCCAGCAGGTGGCAGTCCTTTAGTAAAGTATTTGTCTCAATCGAGCAAATTGTCAAAAACAAAAACCTAATGCTTGTATTAAACAAAACACGTTGTACTGTTTACTTTCAGATACGTTTAATGAACTTCGGTGAAAAACGCAAACCTGCCACCATTGACTTTGCAAAAATATTCTGAAAAATCTGTGCTTTGTGAGTATAAAAGCTCACAGAGCTCTGATTGAGCCATTCAGACTACATGTTACAACTTGTTAATCACACCTTGCAGTTATCAACCACTATAATTACTTCATTCAATTCATATTACAAGGTCTTCAGATGTCTAATCAGAAAGCTTGATAAAGATGTCAATTCGCTTATACTCAGAGGACAGCAAGCTAAGTGACCCAATCAAATTCTGTCTTAATTTAAGGTTGAGATGGTCCTTTTACATGTGTTTAAACAAACCTCCTGTTTTCAATCTAATTATTATTGGCTTGACAAAGACTATTTACAAAAAGTTAAGTATATTTGTTTAAACTCTGCACCTGCATTAATAAGCATAGGCCATTTACAACCTGAGAAATAAGATAAAAGATTAATTTCCTGCTCCTTTTTAGCCATTATATTTGCACATGAATGTATGAATAGCTTCTGGATGAAAAGTAGCATTGTACCAGCGATTGTCATTGATTAAATCAAAATATTTACATATTTCTACATGAAGAATTTTTTTAAGGTAGACTTAACCTGAATAAATAGACTATGAGCTACTTATTATGTTTTTATGTTTGCCTTCTGTTGCCAAAATACTTCTCCTTGGCAAGTAATAAAGATAAGTCTTTGTGAATACATATCTCCACATGGATTTTCCTATTGCAGGCGTTTAGAGAAGCTACTTGTCAGCTATATTCATTCCTTCATTGGCTGAAGTCAAATATGTTCAGATTTCTATGTATGATGACATCAGTAGTACTGTGTTGAGGTGTAAACTTCTATTCTAAAAACATACCTAGCTGTAAATCTATGGAGCTGGAGAGACTAATTGGGTACCAGTTGCATCTTCTCAGACATAAGAACCTGAATTTTAACCAAAAAAGGAACAAAAAAAAAGTCAGCTCCACTGTCTAGCAGTTTGAAGCCCAACATAAATGACATGGATGCACATTAAAAGTTTTAGTGTCGTATAGTCATTCTTTTTCGGTACTTTATTTCTAATCATTGACAGATATAGTGCAACTTAATTTTTTCAATAAAAACTTACAAACAAAAGGAAAGCATGAATTGGGCTGCACACATTACATCAATAATATTTTTCACTTCTGATGCAAGTACACAAATCAAGGCCAGAGATAGTAATAATGCAGTCACATGCCAGATTCAAAAAAGGAATTTGAACTGGTATAATTCTTCTTCTACTCAGAATGTGGACGACACTGGCAAGGCTGCATTTATGACCGATCTCTGGTTGCCCTGAAGTGGTAATGGGAAGGCCTTCTCCTTGAATCTCTGCAGTCCTTGTGATGGTGCTCTTACAATGGTGTTACGTAGGGAACGCCAGGATTTTGACCCAGCAATGATGAAGGAACAACATTATGGGCTCGATATTACCAGGGCTACGGGTTCGTGGCGGAGGGTCTATTGGGTGCGTAGGTAACGCGCCCGGTGAAATCAGTCAGCCCCCCGCGCAATCGCAGGCTGATTGGATCCACTTACCTGGTCTTCCGGGTTCCCCGCTGCTGAGACGACTGAGAGACGTAGGCGATGTCCCCGGTGGCACCCTGGAAGGATGCGGAGGAGAAGTTGTTGAGGGCAGTGGTGACTTTGACAGCGACAGGTAAGAAGATGGTGCTCGGGCCAGCCGGGAGCATCTCGGCATGAAGGAGGCTGCAGATGTCCACGACTACATGTCGAGTGACTCTGAGCCTGCATGTGCACTGCTGCTCAGAGAGGTCCAGGAAGCTGAGCCTCGGTCTGTGGACCCTGTGGCGAGGGTAGTGTCCTCTGCGATGCATCTCTCTCTGCGGTTGCCCTCCCTCTTGCTGTGCAGGTGGATGTGTCACAGCGTTGTGTTGTGGAGCTCCACGTGTCAGAGGTGGACGGCGTGGCCGGCGAGGCTGGTGATGTTGTTCGCCCTCCGAGGAGGTCATGACTGCAGCTATGGCAGCCCCCATCCGGAAGATGTACATCTGAGGGGGTCCGCAAGGTAGGTACATGTGTCTGGACACCGGGGTAAGTATGCAAGTTGGTGAATTTTATTGTTAGGAAGAGGCAGAGTATTCCAGTGATGATGGCGGTGGATATTGAGCCTAGTGACAGGTGTGGCACTCAAACGAACTGTCTTGGATGGTGTTGAGCTTCTTGAGTGTTGTTGTGGCTGCACACATCAGGGTGAGTGGTGAGTATTCCATCATACTCCTGACTTAGCTTTGTCGATGGTAGATTGGCTTTGAGGGGTCAGGAGGTAAGCCACTCATCACAAAGTACTGCACTGCACTGCTCTTGTACCCACAGTGTTAATTTGGCTGGTCCAGTTAAGCTTCTGGTCAATGGTGACACCCAAGATGTTGATGGTGACGGACTTGGCGATGGTGGTGCCATTGAAGGTCAAGTGGAGATGGCTGAGCTTCCTCTTGTTCAATATGTTAATTAATTGGCAACTATGCAGTGTGCCTGATACTTGCCATTTGTCAGCCGAATCCGGGATGTTATCCAGGTCCTGCTGTAGGCTAACATGGGCTGTGACATTATTGGAGTAGTTGTAAATGGTGCTGAGCACAGTGGAATCATCAGTGAATTCTTGGCGTTATAGTGGAGAGAACGTAATTGATGAAGCAACTGAAGATAGTTGATCTAATCTCAGAGGATTAACCTTATTTTAAACTAGAATTTTCCTCAATTGAGAAAAGCTTGGATTAGGATGTGCTTTCCTTTATAAAAAATGGTGTTACTATGGATAGACGATTATCACATTACCTGTACTCCAAATTGTTTGAACCTCCATTGCAGTTGATGGTAGCTTTGAGTGACTGAAGTTTAGGTGCATTTTTGTTATTTTTAGAGTTAGATTTTAAGGTTTACGTCCATTCGCTCTTACACTCTTTGGAGAGAGAGCAGATGCATTCAATTGGCCAGTCACTTAGTAGTGAGAATACTTCTCGTGGGATGAGGACAGATGCAATCATTCACTAATGGTCCATTACAAAGGAGGTATATTACCAACATCTGGTGATATACAGCTGGATTTCTGTCCTTAAATTACAATGTAATTGGGAAAGGTGGTATGTCTCCAATCCCTAGCAAACTAATGATGGGTATCCACCTGAATATCTGATCCATTGGAGTCTCTTCTTAAATCTAATTTTCAAGTGTAGACATGGATTAAGAAGCTACTCAAATTCTGGACTCTCAAAATGCAGAACAAAAATCTGAACTTATGTAATTGGTCCTTGACTGTTGTTATAGAACCAAACTGATTTACACATTAAAACTGCAAATTATGGTACAACTCCGACTCTCCCACACAGAGAATATTCAAAGCCGAAATGAATAATGAGATGCCCTTCCCCACCCCAAGAAATAAAATAGAATAATTGTGACGCTCATGTCAAACCTTCTTCCCCACCCCAGAAATCTCATACATTTCAAGAGCTTTTCCTTGACATCCTTGCTGTTATGGAACAATCTTGTTTTTCTTTTCTCTGGTTTCCTGGGGTTTTTCTCTTTTTTTTGCCTCTCCCAGGAGATTACATGGTTCTGGGGTGGACGAGGTGGGGGGCGTGGGAGTTAGGAGAGGAGTGGTGAGAAGTGTCTAGTCATGATGCTCCAGCCATCATAGTATCGTAATGGTTTAGGCACAGAGAATAAAAGGTGTCCATTCGGCCCATCATGCCATTGATGGCTCTTTGAAAGAGCTATCCAATTAGACACATTCCCCTGCTCTTTCCCCATAGCCCTATATTTTTTTTCCATTCAAGTATTTATCCAATTCCCTTTTGAAAGTTATTATTGAATCTGCTTCCACCACCCTTTCAAGCAGTGCATTCCAGATCATAACAACTCTCTGCCTTAAAAAAAGTTTCTTCATGACGGCTCTGGTTCTTTTGCCAATCATCTTAAATCTGTGTCCTCTGGTTACCGACTGTTCTGCCGCTGGAAACAGTTTCTCCTTATTTACTCGATCAAAACCATTCATGATTTTGAACACCTCCATCAAATCTCCTCTTAACCTTCTCTGCTATAAGGAGAACAACACCAACTTCTCCAGATAACCGAAGTCCATCATCCCTGGTACCATTCTAGTACAACTCTTCTGTACTCTCTCTAAGGTCTTGACATCCTTCCTAAAGTGTGGTGCTCAGAATTGAACACAATACTCCAGCTGAGGCCTATCCAGTGTTGTATAAAAGTTCAGCATAACTTCCTTGCTTCTGTAGTCTATGCCTCTATTAATAAAGCCTAGGATGCCATATGCTTTTTGTTTTAAACAGCCTTCTCAAATTGTCCTGCCACCTTTGAAGATTTGTGTACATACACCCCGGTTCCTGTACCTGACTCTGTTCCTGTTCCACCTTTAAAATTGTACCATTTAGTTTATATTGCCTCTTCTCATTCTTCCTATCAAAATGTATCACATCACACTTTTCTGTATTAAATTTCATCTGCCATGTGTCTGCCCATTTCAACAGTCTGTCTGTGTCCTCCTGAAGTCTGTTACTATCCTCCACATTTCGTGTCATCTACAAACTTTGAAATTATACCCTATATACCCAAGTCCAAGTCATTAATATATATCAAAAAAAGCAATGGTCCGAATACTGACCCATGGGGAGCATCACTGTATACTTCTTTCCAGTCTGAATAACAACCATTCACCACTACTCTCTGCTTTTTGACCCTTAGTCAATTTTGTATCCATGCTGCCACTGTCCCTTTAATCCCAAGGGCTTTAATTTTACTTACAAGTCTATTATGTGGTACTTTATCAAATGCCTTTTGAAAGTCTATATACACAACATCAACCGCACTACTCTCCTTTACTTCATCAAAGAACTCAACAAACATGATTTTCCTTTAACAAATCCATGCTGACATTCATTTTTTTCAAAAAGCTCATACTTTTCCAAATGCCAATTAATTTTGTCCTAGATTATTATCTCTAAAAGTTTCCCCACGTTTGGCTGACTGGCTTGCATTGCTGGGTTTATCCCTTTCCCCTTTTTTGAACCGGGATGTAACATTTCCAATTCTCCAGTCCTCTGGCCTGTCCCCAATATCTAAGGAGGATTGGAAGATTGTGGCCAGAGCCTCCACAATTTCCACCCTTACTTCCCTCAGTAACCTCGGATGCATCCCATCTGGGCCACGTGGCTTTTCTACTTTGAGTACTGCAAATCTTTTAAGTACTTCCTCTTTATCTATTGTTATCATATCCAATATTGCTACGACCTCCTCCTTTACTGTGACATTGGCAGCATCCACTTCTCTAATGAAGTCCGATGCAAATTATCCATTTAGGACCTCAGCCATACCCTCTGCCTCCACAAGAAGATTTCCTTTCTTGTCCCTAATCAGTCCCACCCTTCCATTGACTACCCTTTTACTATTTATATGTTTATAAAAGACTTTTGGGTTCCCTTTTAAGTTAGCTGCTAATCTAGTCTCATACTCCTTCTTTGCCCCACTTATTCCCTTTTTTAGATCTCTGCTGTACTTTCTGTATTTAGCCTGGTTCTCTACTGTATTATGAACCTTATATTTGTCATAAGCCTCCTTTTTCTGTTTCACTTAAACTGCATACCTTTAGTCACCTGGGGAGGTTTAGCTTTGGATGTCCTTCCTTTCCCCCTCGTGAGAATGTGTCTACTCTGTACCTGAACCAACTCCTCCTTCAACCATAGAACCATAGAAAAGATACAGCACAGAAGGGGCCATCTGGCCCATCATGTCCGCGCGGGCTCAAGGAATAACCAGGTGCCCATTCTAATCCCACCTTGCAGCACCCCATCCATAGCCCTGCAGCTTGAAGGCCTCCCATTGTTCAATTACTATTTTGCCTATCAATTTTTGATTCCAATCCACCAGGGCAAGATCCTTTTTTAACTCACTGAAAATAGCTCTCCTTCAGTTAAGTATTTTTACGCTTGATTGTTCCTTTTTCTTTTCCATAACTATTCTAAACCTAATGATATCATGATCACTGTTCCCCAAATGCTCCCCTACTGATAAATGCTCCACTTGCCGCACTTCATTTCACAGAACTAGATCCAGCACTGCTTCCTTCCTCGTCGGGCTTGAAACTGATCAAGACAGGTCTCTTATATACATTTCAGGGAATCCTCCTCCTCTTTGCCCTTTACACCATTCCTAACCCAGTCTATATTGGGATAATTGAAGGCCCCCATTATCACTACTCTATAGTTCTTGCATCTTTCTGTAATTTGCCTACAAGTTTGCTCCTCTATCTCCTTCCCACTATTTGATGGCCTATAGTTTACACCCTGTAGTCTAATAGCTCCTCTATTGTTCCTTAATTCTAACCAAATAGATTCTGTCTTTGACCCCCTCAACTACATCATCCCTTTCCAGTGCTATAATAGTTTCTTTGATCAATACTGCCATCCGCCTCCTTTCTTTCCTTCCCTAACTTTCCTGAATGCCTTGTAGTCAGGAATATTAAGTATCCAATCCTCCCCTTCTTTGAGCCAGGTCTCTGTTATTGCCACTATATCATTGTCCCATGTGATGACTTGAGCCTGCAGCTCACCAACCTTATTTATCACATTACGTGCATTTATGCACATGGACTCTAAACTCATCTTAAACTGCCTCGCATTTGCCCCCTATTCGATCCCTCTTATTTCTGAACTATTCTCTAGTGCTGTTTGTCTCTCCCAGTCCTCTGTGCACCTTGTTTCTCCTCTCTAATGTCTCATTCTGGTGCGCACCCCTCTGCCAAATTAGTTTAAACCCTCAACCACAGCACGAGTTAACCTCCCCGCGAGGACATTGGTCCCAGCTCTGTTGAGGTGCGACCCGTCCAGCTTGTACAGGTCTCTGCTGCCCCAGAACTGATCTAATTTACCCAGGAATCTGAAGCCCACCCTCCTGCACCATTTCTCCAGCCACACATTAACCTGTCTTATCCTACTATTCCTGTACTCTTTAGCACATAGCACTGAGAGTAATCCAGAGAGCTTTGAGGTCCTGCTCTTTAACTTCCTCCCTAGCTCCTGAAACTCTGACTGCAGGACCTGAACCCTTTTCCTTCCTATGTCATTGGTTCCCATATCGACCTGGCTATTCCCTTTCCCCTCTGTAATGTTTTGCAACCTCTCAGTGACATCCTTTACCCCAGAGCCAGGGAGGCAACATATTATGCGGGACTCATGTCTGCAGTTGCAGAAACGCTTGTCTATCCCCCGATTATCGAATCCCCTACAACAACTGCATCTCTACCCTTTCTTGTGCCCCCCCCACCCCGGCGCAGCAGCCTCCCACGGTGCCATGGATTTGCTCCTGACTGCACTTCCCCTGTGGTGTCATTAGCCTCGCTAGTGTTCAACACTGAATACCGGTTTGTGAGTGCCACACTCCCGGGGGATTCCTGCACTGCCTGCCTGTTCCTCCTAGTCTGCCTGGTGGTCACCCACTCCCTCTCCTCCTGAACTCGCCGTAGCTGCGGGTTGACCACCTCCTGAAACGTGCTATCTACGAAACTCTCAGCTGCCTGGATGCACTGTAGTGATGCCAGCCACCCCTCAAGATCAGAAACTCTGAGCTCGAGCAGTTGGCAGCACTTCCTACATATGTGGTTTTTAGGATACACAAAGTGTTCTGGAGTTCCCACATGGCACAGGATGTGCATGCGAGGGGCCCCAGCTGTCCTGCCATGTTAGCTAACAGTTATATAAAACTGATTTTTTTAGCTTGAAGGCTGTTTAACTGTTTAGCTAACACTAAAACACTGAAAATCTAACCATTAAAAAAAATACTAACCCTACTAAAAAGACCAAACAACTAAATATTTCTCTGTACCTTACCCCCATCACTCCTGCTTGTGTTATGAGATCGCTTTTTGATTTATCTGTCTGTTTCAGACTCACCGCTCGCACTGCTTTATAATCTCTCTCAGGTCACCCTCTCGCACTGCTTTATAATCTCTCTCAGGTCCCCTCTCGCACTGCTTTATAATCTCTCTCAGGTCCCCTCTCGCACTGCTTTATAATCTCTCTCAGGTCCCCCTCTCGCACTGCTTTATAATTTCTCTCAGGTCCCCTCTCGCACTGCTTTATAATCTCTCTCAGGTCCCCCTCTCGCACTGCTTTATAATCTCTCTCAGGTCCCCCTCTCGCACTGCTTTATAATTTCTCTCAGGTCCCCTCTCGCACTGCTTTATAATCTCTCTCAGGTCCCCCTCTCGCACTGCTTTATAATCTCTCTCAGGTCCCACTCTCACACTGCTTTATAATCTCTCTCAGGTCATCCTCTCGCACTGCTTTATGATCTCTCTCAGGTCCCCTCTCGCACTGCTTTATAATCTCTCTCAAGTCCCCTCTCGCACCACTTTATAATCTCTCTCAGGTCCCCCTCTCGCACTGCTTTATAATCTCTCTCAGGTCCCCCTCTCGCACTGCTTTATAATCTCTCTCAGGTCCCCCTCTCGCACTGCTTTATAATCTCTCTCAGGTCCCCCTCTCGCACTGCTTTATAATCTCTCTCAGGTCCCCCTCTTGCACTGCTTTATAATCTCTCTCAGGTCCCACTCTCACAACACTTTATAATCTCTCTCAAGTCCCCTCTCGCACCACTTTATAATCTCTCTCAGGTCCCCCTCTCACACCACTTTATAATCTCTCTCTGGTCCCACTCTCACACTGCTTTATAATCTCTCTCAGGTCCCACTCTCGCACTGCTTTATAATCTCTCTCTGGTCCCACTCTCGCACTGCTTTATAATCTCTCTCTGGTCCCACTCTCGCACCACTTTATGGTCTTTCATGGCTTGATGATCCAACTGGTCTTCTCCTACCTGACAATTTTGTATGTTCGTAAGCTCATTCTAATGTATTACAACCATCTAGCACTTTCGGGAAAATACTCCCCATTCCAAGTTAAAAAAAAATTAAAGATAACCTCATCACATGATGGCTGGTCTACTGCTTAGTGTCACCATTTTCTTAGGCTGGTCAACGAAAACTATGTTGCTTATCTTGTATTCTTAGCACCCTGAGGAGTAGAAGCTGAGAAGAACAAAGACTGGGATGAATCTTCCAGATGTTGATAAATTTTCTGCCCATTTTCCACCAGGCAGAAAATTGAATGTTCCTCCAAAATCAATTTTTTTTGCCACATCTTCTGAAGTACAGTTACATAGGAGGAAGAAACTTTCCTTTCCATACACTGTCAAAATCTGCCAAGTATTGAGCGTGGATCCAATCAACTTTCAAGTCAATATGATCATCCACAATCCCTTTATACTTCAACCACACATTAAATTTAGACCTGCTCAGATTAAAAACCACAGTCTGTAAGATAGAAAAGTCAAGATTTTTCCCCTCAAAATATACAACATTTCTTTTATAAGTATTATATAACTTTGATATACCTACACTGGAAAACCAATTATAGTTACTGTGCTGAAAACCAAAATCTTGTAACATTTAGATCATTTAGTATCGTTATACCATAGCATTATGTGGGAAAAACATCTTTGAAAAATGTGCATGTGAAATTTATGGGTACGGCAAATTATTTTATATGCTTTCGTCTAAACCCTCGTTACATTAGCATGTAAATAAAAACAGGTCTGGTTTTATAAAAGAGAGACAGATGATTCCAGAAACTCATCAGCAACCAGATGTTAGCTTGTATTGCCAAGTTGCGGCCAGTGGACTTTCATGTCAAATGTGAATGAAAAACCATTATTTTCATCAGGAAAAAGGCACAGGACAATAACACTTTTGATTGCTAAATTCATAGGAAACTTTTATGGCTAGTGAGTAAACGTCTAGATTGTAAATGGGTTAAAAGTGAAATTTGAAATACATTCAATATATAACTTTTAACTTTGAAAATATTAATATCAATAATAAATCATTGTATGCGTTAACATTTTCAAAAAGCTAATATGCTACAATATAAATTAGTGCAAGATCAAATTTGTGAATAAGAACTATATACGCCTGTATAACACTAATTTTGAGGTAATTAAATCATATTATGAAAGTCAGGTTTCAATTAACCTATTTGCATTTTGTTTGCTGTTGCATTTCTGAACCTCTCTGTTTTTCTTGAGCTTTGAGAAGAAACCACCAGACTGGTCACCTTCAAGGTGGAGTGGCAGATGAGCCATTGGAAGATGACTAGACATCCCTCTCAGCTGTCTCTAAGAGATCTGAATGGTGGAATCCCAGCACATTAACAAAGAGAACTCCTGGAGTTTCACAATATTAGATGCAACGTGCTCTGACAACCATGTTACAAGCTGGATAGCCCAGTGGTAAAGGATAGAATACTAGAGCCTGGTCTTCAGTTGCTTCCAAGCCTTTATTCACAGAACTCCACATTACACACACCACACCTTAGATAAGCTCTCTTATATATGGATACAAGAGAGTCCCAATTGATACACATCACCTGAATACAATTAACACTAATTGATATAAATCACATGGATACAGTTAACATCCAGACCCCATTGTACTGCAGAAAAATTGCTATATCTTTCTGCACACGGTTGAACCCATATTATCCAGTCTCCACAAATGTACCTAGCCTCTAACATATGGGTTGTGATGTGGAGGATGAAGAGACAGCACTTCTCAGCTTTGATGTTGTGACCCTTTTATCTCTGTTTAACCTGTGGATAACATTTGTATACAAGAGATTACCTCCCGCTGTCTGATTGTGCACTCTAGGATCTCTTCTCCACATGGGTTTTGTTAAATAATTTTGGTTTCTTGCCTCTCCTCATGCTTGCTAGGTTCTTCATGCTGTCTAAGAGATCTGAATGGTAGCATCCCAGCACAGTAACAAAGAGAACCCCTAGATAAGCACATCTTTATCCTCAGATCATGGTGACTTGCTTGAAGTCAGAATTGTGGCAATATCATCTGTAGAGATACAAGAAGAATTTTACTTAGTTCATATTGTACTCTGAAGGACTACTTGAAAGGACTTATAAAAACAAATAATTATGGACCAAAGACATTAACATTTGCTTTGAAGATCTTGCATGTATAATATTGCAAGGCGCATTGAACAATGTTTAATGATAATAGTTGAGGCTGTAAGAAAAAGTAATAATTGCCTTTATATAGTATCTTACAAGGTTGAAATGTCTCAAAGGACACAATTAGTTATTTTGAAGTGCAGTAACTGCTATTTAGACAAATGTGGTAGCTACTCCAAATCTATAATTCCCCACAAACAGCAACTAAATTAAGGATCAGTTCATCTATTTTTTTGTGATGTGGGATTGTTAATGTCCACCTGCATAGTCAGGAGGGACCTCGGTTTCATCCAAAAGTATTTCTGACAATGGAGCACTCCCTGGGGGTAAGTTTAACTTTAAACAGGTGATAGTGAATTGCCCACTGATTTTACACCTTACCTGATTTTCTTTTCCAATGAAGTTAATGGAACTCATCAGCTCAAACCTTTGGTACATGCTCAAACCCAAACATTTTGACCCAGAGGCAGAGCACTGCTTACTGGGCCAAACAGACACATGACATGAAGTTATAGAATATGGATTTGATTTAAAAAAATAACATGGCACACGTCAGAATCATTGGTATCTGAGGAGGGTCAGGTCCACAAAGTGGAACATTTGGCTCGCGCTTTGTTCTATCCAAGTCAAAATATTTCTACCCTTGTCTTGCATTGTAGCTCTTTGTCTCTTACAAACACTTTATCTAATCATACTTCCCTAAGTCACTGACATACTTTTGACAAGTGAGGCAGATCACTTTTGTCCAAACCCACTGAATATTTGTTCAAAGTACTTATTCCATTATTAATCTGGAAGACTCAACCAGCAAGTTTCTGAACCCAGCCTCAAAAATGCCACAAAAACAGCACACCAACTGAAAAGCCAATTGTTCCATACTGAGCTGTAAAAGAAACAGAATTGGAACTTACAAGCTGTTAAATTTTTCCAAAAAAATGAACAAGGGCATTTCTCCTATGAATGCTTGAGCTACGTCAAATCTAGGACTTTATCCTGGAATATATTCCTTTTAAAGGTCAAAAATGACTAAGTTTTGCCAGTCTTACTTGAATTCCCAATGGGCCTAAATTCATACCACAATGATGAAGTCAAGTTTTTTACAACTATGTTGGTGCTAATTCGACTCAGATTCCACAAGAACGAAAACATGTGATGTGAGTTGGGGGTTGAGCAACTTGGACTAATCAATAAGGAGAGTTTTATATTTATTAGTGAGTATAGAAATAGGAGGATAGAACAGATGAATGCGTGGCTAAAGAGTTGGTGCAGGAGGGAGGGTTTCAGTTTCCTGGATCACTGGGCCTGCTTCTGGGGAAGGTGGGACTTGTACAAGTCGGACGGGTTGCACCTGAACCAGAGCAAGACGAATATCCTTGCGGGGAGGTTTGCTAGCACTGTTGGGGGGGGTTTAAACTAACTTGGCAGGGGGATGGGATACAGAGTGGAGCTACAATAGGGGGTGATGTGCAGCCAAATATAGAGAAAAAAACAAGTCAGCTTGGAAGACAGGGCAAATATGTGAGGGCAAGGCTGGATGGCATCTATGTTAATGCAAGGAGTCTTGCGAATAAGGTGGATGAACTGAAGCTGTTGATAAACACATGGGAGTATGATATTGTTGCTGTCACAGAGACATGGTTGAGGGAGGGGCAAGACTGGCAGCTCAATATTCCGGGGTACAGAATCTTCAGGCGAGACAGAGGGGGAGGTATAAGAGGAGGGGGGGGTCGCAATATTAATTAAAGAATCAATTACTGCCATAAGGAGGGATGATATATTAGCAGGTTCCTCTAATGAGGCCATATGGGTGGAGCTTAAAAACAAAAAGGGGGCAAGCACTTTGATGGGAGTGTACTATAGGCCCCCAAACAGTCAGGGGGAGATAGAGGAACAGATATGTAGGCAAATCTCAGAAAATTGTGCAAATAATAGGGTAATAATAGTGGGGGATTTCAACTTCCCCAATATTAACTGGGATACTCAGAGTGTAAAAGGCTTAGAGGGTACAAAATTCTTAACGTGCATCCAGGAGAGCTTTTTGAGCCAGCATGTAGAAAGTCCTACAAGAGAGGGGGCGGTACTGGACCTAATTCTAGGGAATGTGGCCGGCCAAGTGGAAGAAGTGCTAGTAGGTGAGCACTTTGGTGACAGTGACCATAATTCGGTGAGATTTAAGGTGGTCATGGAAAAGGACAGGGAGGGGCCGGAAATAAAGGTTCTAAATTGGGGGAAGGCCGATTTTAATAGGATAAGGCAGGATCTGGCCAAAATGGACTGGGATCAGCTGCTTGTAGGAAAATCCGCATCGGAGCAATGGGAGTCTTTCAGAAGGGAGATTGAGACCATACAATGGCAACATGTTCCCGTAAAGGTCAAGGGTGGTTCCAAGAACTGCAGGGAACCTTGGATGTCAGGGGATATACGAGAATGGATTAGGAAAAAAAGGAGGGCTTTTGGCAGTTACAAAAGGCTAAAGACGGAGGAAGCCCTAGAGGAGTACAAAAAGTGCAGGGGGATACTTAAAAAAGAAATTAGGAGATCAAGGAGGGGCCATGAAATAACACTGGTGAGCAAAATAAAGGAAAATCCTAAGATGTTTTATAAGTATATTAAGGGTAAGAGGATGACTAGGGAAAAAATAGGGCCCATTAGGGACAAAAATGGCAATCTGTGTGTGGAGCCGGCAGATGTAGGAGGGGTTCTAAATGAATTTTTTGCATCTGTTTTCACTATGGAGAAGGACGATGTAGACATAGAAATACGGCAGGGGGACTGTGATATACTCGAACATATTAACATCGAGCGGGAGGAGGTATTGGCGGTTTTAGCAGGCCTAAAAATGGATAAATCCCCAGGCCCGGACGAAATGTATCCCAGGCTACTGTGTGAGGCAAAGGAGGAGATTGCGGGGGCTCTGACACATATATTCAGAACCTCTCTGGCCACAGGGGATGTGCCAGAGGACTGGAGAACCGCTAATGTAATACCATTATTCAAGAAGGGGAGTAGGGAAAAACCGGGGAACTACAGGCCAGTGAGCCTAACATCAGTGGTAGGAAAATTATTGGAAAAAATTCTGAAGGACAAAATTAGTCTCCACTTGGAGAAGCAAGGATTAATCAGGGATAGTCAACATGGCTTTGTCAAGGGAAGATCATGTCTGACTAATTTGATTGAATTTTTTGAGGGGGTGACTAGGCGTGTGGACGAGGGTAACGCAGTGGATGTGGTATACATGGATTTCAGTAAGGCCTTCGATAAAGTCCCCCACAGGAGACTGGTCAAGAAGGTACGAGCCCATGGAATCCAGGGTGCCTTGGCACTTTGGATACAAAACTGGCTTAGTGGCAGAAGGCAGAGGGTGATGGTCGAAGGTTGTTTTTGTGACTGGAAGCCTGTGGCCAGTGGGGTACCACAGGGATCGGTGCTGGGTCCCTTGCTGTTTGTGGTCTACATTAATGACTTGGATATGAATGTAAAAGGTATGATCAGTAAGTTCGCTGATGATACAAAGATTGGTAGGGTGGTAAATAGCGAGGAGGATAGCCTCAGTCTGCAGGACGATATAGATGGGTTGGTCAGATGGGCGGAACAGTGGCAAATGGAATTTAACTCGGAAAAGTGCGAGGTGATGCACTTTGGAGGGACTAACAAGGCAAGGGAATACACAATGAATGGGAGGACCCTAGGCAAGACAGAGGGTAAGAGGGATCTTGGTGTGCAAGTTCACAGATCCCTGAAGGCGGCGGAACAGGTAGATAAGGTGGTAAAGAAGGCATATGGGATACTTGCCTTTATTAGCCGAGGCATAGAATATAAGAGCAAGGAGGTTATGATGGAGCTGTATAAAACACTGGTTAGGCCACAGCTGGAGTACTGTGTGCAGTTCTGGTCGCCACACTACAGGAGGGATGTGATCGCTTTGGAGAGGGTGCAGAGGAGATTCACCAGGATGTTACCAGGGCTGGAGCGCTTCAGCTATGAAGAGAGACTGGGAAGATTGGGTTTGTTTTCCTTGGAGCAGAGGAGGCTGAGGGGGGACATGATTGAGGTGTACAAAATTATGAGGGGCACAGATAGGATGGATACTAAGGAGCTTTTTCCCTTCGTTGAGGGTTCTATAACAAGGGGACATAGATTCAAGGTAAAAGGCGGGAGGTTTAGAGGGGATTTGAGAAAGAACTTTTTCACCCAGAGGATGGTTGGAGTCTGGAACTCACTGTCTGAAAGGGTTGTGGAGGCAGGAACCCTCACAACATTCAAGAAGCATTTGGATGAGCACTTGAAATGCCATAGCATACAAGGCTACGGACCAAATGCTGGAATATGGGATTAGAGTAGACAGGGCTGATGGCCGGCGCGGACACGATGGGCCGAAGGGCCTCTATCCGTGCTGTATGACTCTATGGGCTCGATTTTACCGTCGGGTTTCCTGTGGGTTTCCAGCGGGGGGGCCCCGAAAATTTCGATATCCAGGCACGTGACCGGATCGCGCCACGATCCCGACCACTTCCGGGTTCCCCGATGACGTGCGGGGGTGCGTGCGTGGCCCCCGCTGGTGGGAATCCCGCTGGCAATTAAAGCTATCGTGATGCCACTTGAGTGTATTTATTTTGCTTGTTCAGGTCATTAACTGACCTGATTAAGGGACTGTGTGTGATTTTGGAGAAACATGGGACTGTTTCACACACTGGGGGAAACAGTCCTAGTTGAACTGGACGTGTTGCAGCCGTCAGCCTGTGGCAGCTGCAAAGGTCCATTTGACAGGTGGGGGGGAAAGACCCTCACCCATTGCAGGAGGCCGCTCTGTCACTTGGGACAAAGTGTGGCCTCCACCACCCACCTCCGGACGGTCACAGTCACCAACCTGCACACTTACCCCGGGGTCCGGAGACATGTGTCTACCTTGCGGACCCCCTCAGATGTCCATATTGCGGATGGGGGCCGTCGTAGCTGCAGTCATGACCCCCTCGGAGGGCGAACAGCATCACCAGCCTCACCAGACTCGCCATCCACCTCTGACACGTGGAGCTCCACAACAGAGTGCTGTGACACATCCACCTGTACAGCAGGAGGGAGGGCAACCGCAGAGAGAGACGCGTCGCAGAGGGCACTACCCTCGCCACAGGGACCACAGACCGAGGCGCAGCTCCCCGGACCTCTCCGAGCAGCAGTGCACACGGAGGCGCAGATTCACTCGACATGTAGTCGTGGAGATCTGCAGCCTCTTTCATGCCGAGCTGCTCCTGGCTGGCCCCAGCACCATCTGCTTACCTGTCGCTGCCAAAGTCACCACAGCCCTCCACAACTTCTCCTCCGCATCCTTCCAGGGTGCAGCCGGGTACACCGCCGATGTCTCTCAGTCGTCTGCGCGGAAGAGCCCTGCAAATACACCTGCACCTACTCTGCAGTGGCACAATGCGTGGCATCAGTGGTGGGTCCTCATAGTGATACCCAGGAGCGGGCATTATTGCACAAAACAGACAGGATTCGCGGAGACATGGCAGTGGTGGTGCCAATATAATGTGTGATGTGAGTTGTTCTGAAATTCAATATAGGTAACACCCATGACAAACCCTCAAACACCCTTGTGCATCCCCTTCATGCTCACGGCACGTTTGCCGTACGCTGCCTACTGCACATATGCGATGCATGCCCTGTGGCTGCAGCACAGGTGGTGGCAGGTTGAGTGAGGCTGGCCGTGAGGGAGATGCACGAGAGGGTGAGTATGGGATAGAGCCATGAGATTAGATGAGGATTGGGTTGCGTGTTAGTGGCGGGGTGAGTACTGGCGAGGTGAGAAGGTGCAGGTAAGATGAGGATGGGGTTTGAGTGGGTATGAGGGGTGATGTGACAGAGTAGTGTTGGCGGTGCCGAAGGAGATGTGGGGTGGGGGCAGTGTTGTGGCAGACGGAGTGTAGGGGAAAGACTACGTGTTCTCACTGTGGCTGATCTACTGAGGTCATTGCAGCGCCTCCTGCACTGTATGCAGGTGGGCCATATGTTGGTGGTGCAGGTGACCTTCTCTGCCACCTCGAGCCAGGCCTTCTTGGTGGCAGAGGCAGGTCGCTTCCTCCCGCCAGCCGGGTGGAAGAGCTCTGTCCTCCCCCTCCTCCTCACCCCATCTGATGATACGTGGGGTGAGGCATCATTAAACTGGGAGCAGCCTTCCCCCTGGGCTACTCCATGCTGTAATTTGTTCTATTGGTTGCAGCATCTGTTAGTGGAGGACTGCCCCTTTAACTAGAGAGCCTCCCGCTGACAGATCGTACTGCGCATGCGCAGCCCGCCCGACGCGCAGACCAGCAGCGCGGTCCCCGGAGGAGCAGGTAAGTGGCTCCAATTAGTGGTTTGCCTGCTACGATCGCGCGGGAAACCCACTAATTTCACCGGGCGCGTTTTCAACGTGCCCGCTGGCCTACCCGCCGAGTACCCGCACCCCTGGTAAAATCGGGCCCCATGACTCTATGACTCTATATAATACAGAAGCACTACATGCAAAGTAGAACGACCAAGAGAAACTTGCTTTAGGCTAATCTATGTGGTTTGATCCAACTTTGATTCGAATCTACTGAATCACGAGCCAGAGAGTTTAATCATTGGAATCGTTATCTAGAATTGATGGAAGTAGTACAGATTTTGTTACAGAATACATCTATAGCAATGTTTTAACCTGCGGCTTAGCTGAACTGTGGTATAATGCACATTTTCTCTTATTACCTACACAACAGGGGTCTGTCCCTATTACACCAGCCTGCTGCTTCTGTTGCCTTTCTCATGCTGTTCTCTCTCAGCTTGTCTACAATAGGTTTGTTTCCTCGCTTTCTATTTTGATTCTCCAGGTTCCACCTCGGATGTTATGACCAAAACTTCAATGAGAAAGTGTAACTAGTTAGGGGAATCAAGGGGACTCTATATTTTTAACAGAGACAGACGTTCTTCTATAAGTACTCTAACCAATGGGTGTTTGAGAAGCTGTCACATGTTTTTCTGTGTTTCTGCTTCGAGATTTTTATCAGGGCATTTAATTAATTGGAGAAAATGGAGTTCAGACAGAATTCCATCACTTCTTGAGTTGCTCAGAAAAGAATCTGCAACAGCATCAACTACCTCAGGAAAGATTTGGATATATTTTGTCTCATACACTGCAGTATTTGCTAGTGGGATGTTTTGACTGGAAGAGACTGAACCGCAGCTCAGCTTGCGAGGCTATTTGAAATGGCTTTGGTGGATTGGCCATCTCCTTGACGACAGTTCACTCAGAGCATGATAAATTGCTACCAATCCTGCAGTTGATTAAAACAGCATTCTTAGAGTGGGCGAACCTAAGAGAATAAAGCATATACCTACAATTCTTTAATGAATGTAGTAATTCACTTAGGTGCAGGTGAACCATATCTCATGAATTCTTTGATTATACAAATATTTAAAGTGCGTCAGCCTGCTTTGTAAAGTAGATGTTTTGGACTGTTTTTGTCAAAGTTTAGCATACGTCAGTCTGACTCTGACAAGTTCAGATTTTTCAGTGATAGGAACAATGTAAATGGTGTGTCAACCTCAATGTGTAAAGTAGATGCTTGGATCATCACCAAAGTGACTCATAGTTAGAAGGTAAGCAAGTGCTGACACAGCTAAGTTTGTATTATCTACAATTCTGGGCTCCACACTTTAGGAAGGATGTCAAGGCCTTAGAGAGGGTGCAGAAGAGATTTACTAGAATAGTACCAGGGATGAGGGGCTTCAGTTATGTGGAGAGATTGGAGAAGCTGTGTTTGTTCTCCTTAGAGCAGAGAGGATTAAGAGGAGATTTGATAGAGGTGTTCAAAATCATGAACGGTTTTGGTAGAGTAAATAAGGAGAAACTGTTTACAGTAGCAGACGGGTCAGTAACCAGAGGACACAGATTTAAGGTGATCGGCAAAAGAGCCAGAGGCGACATGAGGAAACATTTTTTTTACACAGCGAGTTATAATGATCTGGAATGCACTGCTTGAAAGGGTGGTGGAAGCAGATTCAATCGTAACTTTCAAAAGTTACTCCTTATTTATTCTATCAAAACCCTTCATGATTTTTAATATCTCTATCAAATCGCCTCTTAACCTTCTCTGATCTAAGGAGAACAATCTCAGCTTCTCTAGTCTCTCCACTTAACTGAAGTCTCGCATCCCTGGTACCGTTTTAGTAAATCTCCTCTGCAGCGTCTCCAAAGCCTTGACATCCTTCCTAAAGTGTGGTGCCCAGAATTGGCCACAATAGTCCAGCTCGGCCTAACCAGTGTTTTATAAAGGTTTAGAATAACTTTTATGCTATTATGCCTCCAATCATAAAGCCAAGGATCCCGTATGCCTTTTTAACAGTCTTCTCAACTTGTCTGGCATCTTCAAAGATTTGTGTACGTACACGCCCAGATCTCTGTTCCTGCACCCCCTTTAAAATTGTACCATTTAGCTTATGTTGCCTCTCCTCATTCTTCCTACCAAAATGAATCACTTCACACCTCTCTGTGCTAAATTTCATCTGCCATGTGTCTGCCCATTTCACCAGTCTGTCCATGTCCTCCTGAAGTCTATTACTATCCTCCTCACTGTTTACTACATTTCCGAGTTTTGTGTCATCTGCAAACTTTGAAATTATGTCCTGTATACCCAAGTCCAGGTCATTAATATATATCAAAATTCACAGCAAAAAGTAGGATTTCCTATTTTATACTCATGAAGACCTTTTTGCTGAAATTATTGACAAAAGAAATGTCACCACCTTTTTCCTGGAGAGATTCGGGGGTGGATCTACTGAAAAAGCAGCAACAGACAAAATGGTTGGGATACTGCTGGTATATATGTTTTTTTAATTTCTAGACCCGTTTACTCATTTTGAGCTTATCAAAGAAACCTGCAAATGTTCCAAATCTAAAATAATAACAGAAAATGCAGGAAAATGCACAACAAAAAGTCCATCAGCCTCCAAGAGAGAAAAATAGGTTAATATTCCAAGTATGACAATATATCAGTATTCTGCTGAAGAGTTGTACCCCAAACATTAACCAATCTTTCTTTTCTTTTCAGATGCCGGTCATGCATTTCCATCATTTTCTGCTTTTATTTCATTGTTGGAAATGGTTTCTGATGTGTCAGATTATCAGTAAGTGCCATCCCCCAAAAAGGAGACTGAGGGAGGTGGCATTGGCAGCGGAACTGCCATAATATGATTATTCTTTTTCTCAAAGGGTGGGAGGTGTGTCATTTATGTTATAGTGGGGGCAGTTTTAACCTTCAGAGGACTGAAAGGTTTTTACTTCACCAAACATTGTAAAACTTACAATGACCTCACTCAGACTAATTCGAAGAATTCAAAGTCTGTGGTTCATTCATTCTGAATAACGCACTAGCAAAACAAGTTACTAAGCATTATGAATCATGCACTTGAGCTTAGATTCTCTGAATATTTTTAGAACAATGCTGAAACCTTTACTCTACACATTCAGCTTAACATATTTGAAGTTGGATTTTAAATCCAACACTAAGTTTCTTGCAGTGAGTCTATTCACAAACTAAAGCTTACTTGAGGAAAAATCCAAATCCAGTCTTCAGAAAGGTGCAGTCGATGCTATTGGATTGGTTCATTAATCACACTTTGGTTTGTTAGATATATAAATTATGTTTTGAAAGTAACACAAAAAAACACATGTTTTAATCTAGACAAACATTTAATATTCTCCACCATGCAGATTTTAGTTTTCATATTTAACAAGTACATGTACTGTAATTTTTTTAAGTACTGTAATTGCTGTCATTTTAAAGCTGTTTTCCTCTAATTTTGTTTCTTGTTTGTGAATGAAAATTAATTATCCCTCCATATAATTACAATGTACGGTGATATGTTCTCAATTATGCTTTTATTTTTTCAAATATTTCATGACTGAACATGGAGAAATTTAAAATATTTTGGTTAAAAGGCTCTTAGAAAACAGAAAACTATCGAATCACTACAAATTTATGCAAATACAACAGTAAGAACATAAGAGGATAACTATCTCTTATTAAACATTCTGCATTTCGGTTTGCATGGCCCCTGCATTATTGCTGCTTGGTCCATGCTAACTATCTGATATTGGTCATGTGAGCAACAAGGAACAATCAAATTGCTGAAATAATTTTTCAACCCGTTTTCAGCCACCATGATGGGTCTTTGCATCCTCCAATCCTCCACTTTGTTAATCCTCCACCCAGGACATTTCACCCATTCTGCCCAGTTTCTGCTCACTCCTGGATGGGCCTTCAAGCTTTCTGCTCCACTGCCATACATAGCCATGGACTCTGTTCTGTGCTCTCCCAGGCTCTAGATCTGACTCTGCACCTTCCACCCCACTAAGACCAACTCCAAGTGCTCCAGATCTGTTTGACTCCTCTCAGAGTGGGTGCTTCATATCAGGCTTTGTTTCCTCCCCACTACAAAGGCCGCCCCCATGTTCTAGCTCCACTCACTCCCTTCATTCCTTGCAGTAGTTATAGAAGTGGTCCTACACCCCATTGCTTTTACTAACTCTATGCCCCTCCTGCCACTCTCCCCAGCACCACATGCCTGCCCACCATTCTTCCCTGCCCCACTCTCGCTGCTCTCCATAACCCCCCAGGTCAGTGGCACAGCAGAGTGTTGCTGCAGACATGAAGTTCTTGTTTTTAGTGAGTGCACAATGAAGAACCTATTTGACGCATCTGGCATTTCCTTATCCTCTATAATTTATCCTGTAAATTAATTATCTGCCGTTTACCAGACTGTCTACTTTTAATGTAGCTACAACAATCTCTTTGAATCCCTCCTGTTGGTATTGGTAATTAGCCTTCATGTTGCACTCTTGCCTCTCCTTACACTAACTTTTATTTATCCTTAATTTGTGTGACTGAGTTCTCATTAATTCTTGCTTCCCTATACATACCTTTTAAAATAATTCTGTTTGGCCTTTCGGTTAATTTTAACCTGTAGCCATTTTGGCCCGGGTTATGTTGTTTCAATTTGTTCTTATAGGGATAAATTTTCCTTTCACATCCTTTAAATTGGTCTTAACTTCGATTCTACTACTGCTGCTCTACTTTCTAGTTGTTCTTCCCACTTAAACCTATTTAAAACCTTTCTCATAACTCCAAATTATGTTCCCTGTGGAGATCTAATTGCAAAAAATTAGGAAAATGTCAACTTTTAATGCCCTGACCAAAACCCGTGCAATCTACAATTTGTTTCTCCCACTGCAAACCAGTTGCCAGCTCATCTCTATCTGCAAATGAAACTCTTTGGAGGTATGTGGAAAGTAATGCAACTGCACGAATATGATTATTTTTTTAATATAAATGGTACATTATTTCGCTCAATAAAGCGGAGTAAGAGAATATCAGTAATTGAAATTCCTGAACTAGACGATCTGGCCTATGGAGGTTAAAATACTTTGATTATGATAGTGAGATATGTGTCAAAGGTGAATGAAGAGCTGGTCAATGTGGAAAAATAATCAGCATTTAAATTAGTCTTCCTGCTAGCTTCAGAGGGGTGAAAGCCCTTTATTATTTGTCTTTAGACTGTAGTGATGTGCCATGAAAAAAGTTCTGCAGGTCCTCAAAAACTCTTAAGTTAACTAGTTATAACATGGACATGAATATAAATTTGAAACAAATGCCTCCTTCGTGTTCATTTCAAGCACTTGAAATTGGGACTGAGATGCAAATGTTAACTGGAGTTCATTATGTGCTGCTCCTGCTCATTTATGAAAAGAAATGTCCGAAAACACTAAGGTTGGTGCACTGTACAATCCCATTCTGCTCATTTGAAGTCTAACTTGACTGCTGCAAGGTTTAAAGAAACTCATGTTTTTGCAGCAAACTGAACAGTTCAGATTACTTTAGATTGACATGATTCTATCTTTGGCATGCAAGAACCAAAAGGGTTGCTACTGATCGAAGGCATTCGTAGCCTGACAGTTGAAGGTTTGTATAAACAGTTCAGATTTTCTGAAAACGCCTGTTTTGTTTCAAAGATCGAATATTTTAGAATGATGAAACATAATTGTTTGATTTCTAAGGTAACAGATAGTACTATTTGTGCTCCAAGACAAAAAAATACTTAACTTAACAAGAGCCGTACATAACATAACTTCACTGTGAAATTGTAACATCAAGGGCATGATTTTTACTTGGAGCTGGAAACCCAATGGGGGGAGTAGATGTTCACATGGGGAATCTGGAAGTCAAGTGAGCGCATCGGAATCTGTGATCGCAACTCAACTGAAGGTCATTATTTTTGCTTCCGGATTTCCCGCGTGACAACCAGCCAGATTGACGGGAGGGAGGGAGAGATTGTGGGCCGTGGACGACATCGGTTGGGGGGGAGGGGCTTGGAGAAGATCGGGGGGGCGGCCTTGGTGAGGATTGGGAATGGCAGCTTGGAGAAGATTGAGGGCAGGGAGTTGATCAGATTGGCAATCGGATGAAGAGTCAAAGGTAGACGGGAGGTCTACCATTGGAAGGGGGAGGGGGGGTCAGCCAATTGCGGGGGTCCAGGTGAGCTTGTTGGGCCTGCATGAAGTACTCCTGCTCCTCCTGGTCTACAAGCAGTGCAATAAAGGCACTCACATCATGGAACCAGCCCTTCTCGCCTGCTTTCACCTGACGAGAATCAGAAATCATGCAGATGAGCTTAAATTAGTTTAGCTTTAGAAACCACAAAAAAATTAAGTACCTCAACTATTCAATGAGGTACATTGCCCCTTTAACAATCTGTCCACCAGCATTAAGTAGGGATGGGACTTCCAGGTTTTGGGTTCATGCTTGGGTTAAACCTGGAAGTGGGAGCATTGGAGCCGAGTTGGGGTCCGACTTCAAAAAACTGTTATTTTTACCTCCCAACCGCCCCCAAATCACCCATTCTTTGGGGTTAAAATTATCCCCCAAGTAACTCCCCAACGTCCCCCCACCCCCAACACTCAACTCATAAACACTCAATTCTAGGCAAAAAAAAATTATATAACTGAGGATAAGACAATTGGAGAGAGAAGAACAAAGTTACATGCATCTTAAGCAAGCTTTATAAAATGGAAGGTAAACCAGGCAACCATCACCATAACATTGTCATCAGGAGAAAGGGATAATCAGCTTACAGAAATTTTCATCAACACTATCAATGTCTTGATTAACTGAGTAGAGGCTATGACTGGCTAATCTTGAAAGACATATTTACTCTCTCCCTCTGCCTCTGTAAGATCCCCTCTTAGATGTTTCCTTTCCAGGTTGAAGAGTCCTAATTTATCCAGTTATTCCTGAAAGCTCGTCCTGGTTACAGCAAGGTTCATTGCTCTCATGTGCAGTAGAGTCTGGGTGGTCTCTTATATCCCAGTTGCCAATACTATGTGCAGTATGCCAGGTGCAGCCTGATCAGAGGACTTCTTCAGCAGGACTTCTAGATGATTTGGCAATCAGTCTATCCAGGGAAGTTTCAATATAACTTAAACTTGCTAGTGTAAAGTGCTTTCCGAATATCGCCAAATCTTGTCAAGGTATAGATAAACATTCTGCTCAAAAAAAGGCATCTCAGAGATACTTAACAAGATTGTGAAAGTAAACGCAGAACAACATTTTCAGATACACCAAGGCAGCAGGACAAGAGGGCACAGGTTCACAGTTGACATGTAAGTTTAGGACAGATGCTAGGAAGAATTTCTTTTCACAGAAGATGATGAACTACTAAAACAGATTGCCAAAAAAGCCTCAACCCTCCCTCCCAATCACCGCCTCGACCCCCGTCCCGATGTCCTGCTCGCCCCCCTTCCCAGTCATCCAGTTGACCCTTTCCCGGTCGCCCCCACCTGATCGCTGCCCCTTTCCCAGTCGGCCCCTCCCAATTGCAACCCTTTCCCCTTTAACAACCTACCTGAGGGCCCCTGCTGATGATAGAGTGGCCTGAAGTTCAAAGTCTCTTTGCAGGCGAGCTGCCTGGGGATGTACAGCAGATGTGCCCAGTTTGTCAGTCTCATTTAAATGAAGCCCGAGGCCCAATATCGGGTGCGCAATGGGCCTACCTATTCAGGCATAGGCCAGTGTATTTGGTATTATGGATTAGAAATTTGTTTGAATTACAGGGACTGAGGAAAAATCTGCAAGTGGTTAGACCTTGGAAACAGCAGATAGTTATCAAAAGCAATTGTTCAAATTAGACAACTGTAATCATCAAAGTTCTTCTTTCCTGGGCACCTGCTCTTGAAAACATAATAAATGATCTCAATTGTAAGTAATACGTTTAATTGTGTAGGAAATTGGCAGGTTTTGAACAGTGACAAAAAAATCTACATTGAATTATCAGCTGAGCAGATGAATGGCTGTTAAGAAATATAAGCTAATACATAAAAATAGAAAATATGAACAGAAAATGAAGTTCATTAATTAATTCTTAGTTAAGGTTGATCGAGAAAATATTTGGTTTTGATGGTTGAGGAAGCATTGAAAGCATCATCAAACTGGCAGTAATTACCAAACCAAACAGAATACAGAAATAAATCCAAATAATCTAAGTCAAAGAAAGATGGTAACACTCTATAAAACATTGGTGGGACTAGACCTGAATCTTTGGTCAGCAATTTTAGACAAGATAGAAGGTATGGAAAGGTATTTAAGGAAAAGCAACAAAGATAGTCCTGAGTCCAAGATCATTATGCAATGAAATGAGGCTAAGGAAACTAAACTTAGCATTTTAAAAAAATACGGTGGGAGTGGTAAGTGTTTTATATTATGAAAAGGGTTAATATTGTGGATCTAAAGTGCCATTTTGCTGGAATTAGGAAAATAAACCATAATTATAAGCTAAAGAAATCATGGGCTAAATATAACTTAACGAATAACTTATTTGTACTTAAGTTGAAGCAGTGCAAAATAATTGTGCAACTTTCCAATTCAAGAATGAGCACAGGGATACTAACCCCAGCAAGGTGAGAAGGAACATGGTCTGCATGGGTGAAGAAGGACTTAAATGACAGAGGCAGTTGGTTGAGCTAAATGGCCCTTTCTCATTCAAACTATCTACGACTCCCATAATTTACATAACAAGGCCCTTACTAAATTAACACCATGAAAGAATGTAAAAAAAAATAGTAGCACAGGAGGGCAGAATCTTGCTGAATGCAGGTACCAAAGTTGTACTGACCAGGCTATATCTCATTTGCCTTTCTTGCAGTTAATCCATAAATTGATCTGAGCAGTAATGTGTGCAAGGCCAAGTGGATATTGTAAAAACGACATCATATATTGCTGGAACTTAATATTATTTCTTGTACAGTTGCAAGCCTTGAGGGAGAAAATCTGCCAAGGAAGGCCATTGGATACCTCTGTGCCATTGAGGTCAGTGGTGTACAAGCTGGTGGGTTTTTTTTTAGTTTAACAGTAATTGTAACAATTTTACACAGACTCTAAGATCTGTTGGCATTGCAAGGTTAAATCAGGGTACCATTGGAAAATGTTTTAAATTCAATTGGTTGTGCTTCCCATTGTCTCATCAATAATGATTTCCCAATCATCAGCCTCACCCCTGAAGTGGTTCTTCACAAATATCCTGCAACGTCATTTGAAGGAGAAAATAAAAATGGACCACAGGGCTATGCAATATTAAATCTACTTAGCACTGCAGACTGACGCTAATGCTATTAATAACTGTAATAAAAACTATCCCTTATGTTTCATTCAGAGCAATTCTGACAAAACTTCTGATGGATTGGCCTAGTGATTCCTTTAATGTATTCAAATAACTTCATCCAATGATCCTAAATGCTCTTATTTTGAACCAGATACATTGTTCATTTGGATAGTTATAATAAAAGTCACCATAATGCCTTGCTCGCAAATTATTTCTTTTTTAATTTTGTCCGCCTCTGCAACTGCTGTTGCCTTATGTTAAATAAATCATCTCAGTCACACATCTGTAATTCTTTTTTGCGGTCTCTACAAATAATTTCCTTGATGCTTCCTGCATTTGGAAACAATTAAAAAAGCAGATGAAACTTTTTAAAACATGTTGTTCCAGCTTCAGCTACAGTGATATAGTTAGAGTAAAAATACATTGGATTTGGTTCGTAATGATAGTCATATGATATAAATCATGATTGACTTAAGTAATTTGCTGTGTGCATTACATTTGTAACAGATGACAAAATCCAATTTTATAATTGAAATCTTTGGCCTATAAAGATATTTTGAGTAATGGTTCCCCAGATGCATCTTCATGAGCTATCAGCCCAGAAATTGCTCAGAGCAGCGAACTAACAGTGCTCACCGCTCCATAGATTTATACTAACCACTAACTTACCGCAATCTTTACTGGGTGCACTTCCTCGAATAGGAAGTGGGGAAGAGGCCAGTGGTAGTTCCAGTGAAGCTAGGACCCATGGGAGAAGTGAAAGGATCACTCTCTCCTCTCAACCAATCAGATTGCAACATTTTTGACAAGCAGCGAATGGTTACTGCAGGCTTGGAACCTAAAATCCAGGAAGTGAAAGGTACAACATTAAAACCATTTGTAAAAACAGTTATAGACAGTGAAAAAAGCGAGGGTAAGAAATAATCAAATTAAATAAAAGAGACAGAAGGAAAAAGGAAAAAAATATATTTTTATTTTTAATTTTTAAAAAATTTAATGACCAAAAACTGTTAAAATAAGGAGTAATGAAACTCCACATTTTTAAAAGTTAATTGTTAGTTGTTTGGCAGTCATTAAGACTTACCATGCTATTAAAACTTAGTTTCGACCTGGTATTTTTAAGCATACCTGTTTTGTGGCGATATAAGTTACTTTCCAGCTGAGCAGATGAGCAAGTTGGCGCTGGTCCCTTGTTTCCACTGATTCCAGCTGGCGATATCCCTTTAATTCGAAGTTCTCATATCACCGGTGAACCAGGAGGAGCAAGTTCCGGATTTCCACGTTTCACTGTGCATGTGTGAACTCTGGAACTTGCTCCTTGAGCGCTGTTGAGCACACCGTTCTTTTTTAAGCAAATTCTGGGACATCATATTTTCCCAGAGTGTCCCTATGCAGGTGCTGTTCGCTGTATAACATATTCCTCGAGTCAGATGAATATGCTTTTACCAGTTCATGAAACATATCCACAAGCTGGTAATTGGATAGGAGGTAGGAGATAAAGGGAATGAAATTGGACAGTATAACGCCCATTTCTTAGGCGCTATGTGGACAACTAAGCCTCGAAAATGGGGTCTGAGATGCATATGCACACTTCCGACAGGAACAGCACAGGATGCCATCGTGGAAAGGGGTTATGACCACTGGCAGCATGCAGAGTAGGGAGAATACGATGCGAATCAGTGTGCAACACTGATTTGAAGGTACTGCTGCTATTTTGGAACTGCACACTCCAGCCAAAGTCCTGTCTTTACCTTGCACAATTGAACACGCGTTAAATAGCGTGAAGGACTTTCACCAGAGCTCTACATGATCAGATTATTAATAAATGATACCTGTAACCTCAACTACACCTCCCCATTCATCAACAGTCCCATGCTCCTTACCTCTCCTCTCTTACATGACCATCAAATCGTCCTCCTTATGATTACACATTGGTTGCTCCCTGAGCTTACCGCAGAAATAAAAACCACCAAAACCACCAAATGCAAATTCAAATCCACATTTATAAAGTAAAACATGAAATAATGCGTACAAAATGAAACTATTCACCCCTTAGTGCCCGCCTTTACCTTTCCTAGTGCTCCTACGAGGGGCATCCCCAGTGGCTGGAGCATGGGTGTTGGAAGGCTGCTTACCTTCAATAGAGGAGAGAGCAGATGACCTTGGAGGATGACCTCGAGCATCTCAGGGCCGAGAGGGCCTGAATTCAGACTGAACTATTTCGACCTGGGCTGCAGCAGTCTGGGCTGGCTGGCTGACAGACAACAGCAAGGACACTGGAAGAGTGGCAGCAGGAATGCTGTCATCCTGAGAGAGGACAGCAGGTTCCTCTGCCATGGTGCCACTGCCACTCTCCCAGGGCAGCACCTCAGCAATCCTGGTGACCTGCTGGAGAAGAGATTGCTGGACTGGTGTGATGCCCTAGATGCCCCATTCTACAGTGGTACCCAGAGCCACGAAAGCAGCAGTCTGAGCTTCAAATGCAGCAGTCAGACCTCTGATGGCAGATGTTTGTGCAGCAATGTAAGCTGTGACATCGGTCATTAGATGCTGCATCATGGTGGGTTCCACAGATGTGCTGATGGAGGCGACCACCTGTTCCACCCTGTACCAAGTTGGAACTGGACTCTTCCATGCTCCTTGACATTGTTTTCAGGCTTTCCGGTGAACAAGGCATTTGGTTGTGTACGCCTAACAGCCTTCTTCTGTAGCCTGGCCCATCGAAATCATCATCGGAATCCTCTGCAGCAGAATTAGTGTGCGACCTCACCAACCGGCGAGTTGGCACCTGTGGTATCCCTTCCCCCCGCCCTGGCTCCTGCGCACTTGTGTCGGTGCCTCACCACATGCAGATCCCTCCTCTATGGAAGCCTTTAAAGTTCATGCGCTGTCAGTCTCTGAGCCAGTGGCTGCGAGTGTAAGATCGAGTGACGGTGTCTCTTCATCATCACTGTCGCCTTCCTCTGCCTCTTCTGACTGGGAAGGTTCCAGTTCTTGGGTATCTGAAATGACAAAGGGACACGGGTTGGATTGTGGTGAGGGGAGAAGAGAAAGTAAGAAGTGAACACTTACACCATCTGCAGCTTGTGAGTCCGAAAAGATTGTGGGATGAGGGAGAACGATTAGTTATGCAGAGACCCTCATCATCGATCCCTCCAGCGCCGCTAGTAGTCACGGCCTGAGCGATGCCACTTCCCACGATGGCCAGCACTGTCTCCTCCATGGGAGTTAAAACCTGTAGGTGCGCTTGTCCTCCTGCAGCTCTTTGTTGCTGCCTCCTGTTATGCACCATCTTCTGCTGCAAGAAAGAGGGAAGTATGTCAGTGAGACCTGCGAGATGTTTGGGTGATATGGCTGTCGTGGTTGAATAGCTGCCAATTTGTGTGAGCGGTGAGTTGTGGGTGTGAGGCTTGCAACAGTGCTAAGTGTGTGAGGGTGGGGTAAAGCATATGAATTTAAGGGTTGAGTAGTGATTGATAGAGATTATTGGTAGGTGGTGATGGGGGTGTAGTGCATTGAGCAATGGAGGAGGCTAATGGTGCAGTTGGTATGACATGCCACTTGACAACTCGAGTTAAATCACTGAACTTCTTCCTGCACTGCATTCATGTTCTTGGAGCTATGCTCCTGGCATTGATCTCCTCTGCTACTTCCTCCCACTACCTCTGCAGCAAATGTCTGGAGGGCCTACTGCCCCCATGCGGATACAGGGTGTCCCCCCTTCTCACCACCTCTTGCACCAAGGGCTCCAGTACATTATCAGAGAACCGTGGTGCATGCTCTCTCCCAGGCGCAGCCATTCTTCAAAGTATTAGAGCTCTGAATTACTTCATAAAGGACTCCCAACACTTCTTGCAGCCATAATGCACCTCCCCCTTAAGAGGTGCAGGCTGCCTTCAAGAAGTGCAAGCCACTCCCAATATCGGGCCCCCCTGCTGATGCTGCAGCCAATCAACAATGTAAGTAGCGCTTGCTTCACGCAGCAATCATTTAAAACAGCAGGCAGCACAAATTCAATGTGCTGCCAGCATCACTATGAACGGGCGCAGGTTAACCATGTACCGTGCTACCCGTGCCCGTTTGTGGGGGTTATCCAATTTAACACCCAAAGATTGAAAAAGGGAATGCTCTCTGATTGGCAGGATGTGTCAAGTGGTGTTCCCCATGGGTCTGTACTGTGACCTCAGCTATTCACCATATATATTAATGACTCGGATGAATGGAGTGTTGTATATCCAAGGTGACACTAAATATACAGATTACACCAAGTTAGGTGGCATAGTAAGTTTTGTAGATGGGAGCAGGGAGTTACAAAGGGACATAGACAGATTAAAAATGTTTTTAATGGTGAGAGACTAGGAGCTGTACAGGAGCAAAGGGATTTAGGTGACTATTTGGACAAATCGCTAAAAGCTAGTGTACAGGGACAAAAAGTAATCAAAAAGGCTAATGGTATAGGAGCAAATGAAATAGAAGCAGGAGTAGGCCATACGGCCACTCGATCCTGCTCCGCCATTCAATAAGATCATGCTGATCTTCAACCTCAATTCTACTTTCTCACCCGATCCCCCTAGAGTCCAATAATCTATTTATCTCAGCCTTGAATGTACTCACGGCTCAGCATCCACAGCCTTTTGGGGTAGAGAATTCCAAATATTCACAACCCTCTCAGTGAAGAAATTCCTCCTCATCTCAATCTTAAATGGCCGACCCCTTATCCTGAGACTATGCTCCCTAGTTCTAGACTCTCCAGCCAGGGGAAACAACCTCTCAGCATTTACCCTGTCAAGCCCCCTCAGAATCTTACATGTTTCAATGAGATCACCTCTCATTCTTCTAAACTCGAGAGTATAGGCCCATTCTACTCCATCTCTCCTCATAGGACAACCCTCTCATCTTAGGAATCAATCTAGTGAACCTCTGTTGCACCGCCTCCAAGGCAAACATATCCTTCCTTAGATAAGGAGACCAAAACTGTGCACAGTACTCCAGGTGTGGTCTTGCCAACTGTACAACTGTAACAAGATTTCCTTACTCTTATACTCCAACCCCCTTGCAATAAAGGCCAACATGCTATTTGCTTTCCTAATTGCTTGCTGTACCTGCATTCTAACTTGCTGTGTTTCTTGTGTGACGACACCCAAATCTCTCTGAATACCAACGATGAATAGTTTCTCACCATTTAAAAAATATTCTGTTTTTCTATTCTTCCTACCTCACATTTCCCCACATTATACTCCATCTGCCACCTTCTTGCCCACTCACTTAACCTGTCTATATCTCTTTGAAGACTCTTTGTGTCCTCCTCACAGCTTGCTTTCTCACCTAGCTTTGTATCGCCAACTTGCATATTGGCCTTTATGCCAAGGGGGCTGGAATTCAAAAGTGAAGGAGTGATGCTTCAGTTGTACAGAGCCTTGGTCAGTGCCCATCTGGCATGCTGTGTTCAGTTTTGGGCACCGAATCTCAGGAAAGATATATTGGCCTTGGAGGGAGTACAATGCAAATTCACCAGAATGATATCAGGGCTTAAAGGGCTAAATTATGAGGACAGATTGTGTAAACTTGGTTTGTATTCCCTTGAGCTTTGAAGGTTGATGGGTGAACTAATTGAAGTGTTTAAAATGATACAAGGATTCAATCGGGTAGATACAAAGAAACTATTTCCTCTGGTGGGGAAACTCAGAACAAATCTTAAAATTAGAGCTTGATTATTTAGGACTGAAATCGGGAATCACTTTTTTGCAGAACGGGTAATGGAAATCTGGAACTCTCTCCCCCAAAAGGCTGTGGATGTTGGGTCAATTGAAATTTTCAAGACCGAGATTGGTAGATTTTTGTTGACTAAAGGCATCAAAGGATATGAATAAAAGGCAGGTAAATGGAGTTGAGTTGAAGATCAGCCATGATCTAATAGAATGTGAAAACAGGCTTGAGGAGCGGAATGGCCAATCCTGTTCCTATGCAAGAGCACTGACATGGGAAAGATTGAAGCAGACTGAGTCAGAGACTAGATGGGAAGAAATCTAATATAATTTGAAACTATTGTCATGAGTTCAGCCCAAGCCAAGCCATACTTGCAATGCTATTTTTTATTTCTGTGACTACAGATCTATGACAATTGTAAATGTTGGCTGGCAGAAATCTCCCGGCATTTATTAATTTACGCTGTGCAAATAGACATAACAATCTGGTATAAATTTAAGATGTCAAAAATGAAATGAAATAAGTGAAGAGAAGTAATACTTTTTACTTAAAGCTTAAATGACACATAAAGGATGCTTAACCGTTAGTCACTTAATGTGGAATTCCATGTTCTGCTATTCATACCACAGATGTGAATCCAAGTACTGTATTAAAATCAGGTTATAGCACTATAGGGCTGACTTTGTAACCCACACTCCAGTTTATTGAGGTTCTATGTTGGGAGAGGAGCCAAATCACAAAATTTATGTGAGATTGCCTTCCATCTCTCCATTAGACTTTAACTGTCATGGTGAAAATGCAAAACATAACAATTAAGATTGGAAATTGGAAGTGGGAACTCAGAATTGTGCCTGTTGTGGGTTAGACAGTCACCTTTTACCTCTGGAACCTGGGTTCAAGTCCAGCCAACCCTGACAGGATGAAAGTGTTTGCTGGCTATAAGGACCCTAAGGGAAAATAGCTTGGGCAGTCTTAATGCAGTTCCTATTGGACAGGAGCCTACAGCACAAAATTGTCCCTAATTTGGCACTCAGACAGGCTTAAGGATGGTTGGTATGGGAAAAAATGGTGTGGGGGTGCTCGTCTGAGGCTGGGCCAGAGTAAAGGGAATTTTACTCTGCATTGATGATTACGCTAGGTGCCTGAAATGGAAAGTATTTAATTCCCCAGAACCACACAGTAATGAGTACAATTTGTTATTGAAATGGTTTATGGTTTCATAGATCCATGATTGTATTTAAACAATAACTAGGTTTAACATTGCAATGGTAAGTGCTGGTAAAAGAGGCACAATTATTCCTTTTGCTCAATTGCTATCCTTCCTGGTGCACAACCAAAGTGGGAAGTACATCCTTGTTCCTTCTGTTTACAAAGAAGGCTGCATTTTTCACATTTGATTAAATATATTTAATGTCAGCATACATGAGTCATAGAAGTAGAAATTTAAGCTAGCTATGTGGAAGATTTAAATATAAAACGTTCAGGACAGTTACTGAGAGGCAAGCTGTGACTGAGAGGAATGGTAAATGAAAAAATAGTCCCAGTCCCCATAGTTGAATAAATTACTCGTAATAGCTGGAAAGGAAGAACAAATTTATCCCAAAGGTCAAATATCTACACTTCTAGTATAATAGTGGTTATAGTTTCACACAACAAACTGATAAATAATTTTATAACCATTTCACGCTCTCTGTACATTATAATCTCTAGTTGTTATTTGAATGTACAAAATATTACCCTTAAGGTAGAAAGCAGAGCTCTGGGTTTTCGCTGATGTCTGTGCTTACACTGATTTGCTATTGGAGTATGACCCTCTTTATCCAGCGGACAGTGAATGTAACGTTATTGTACACAAATCCCTGTTGCATCCAAGTTTTCTCATGTACCAATTTCTTGATTTACAACATATAATCAACTCTTAGATGCAGATCTGGTTCTTTACAATTTTTTACCTGGTACATCTTAGTGCTTATTGAATTTAGCAGCTCCAACCCCTTCCCACTATGCTGAACGTAAATACTGAGTGAAGGATCACACATGGCAACCAGCAAATGTTACTGTGCAATCAACTCAAAGGTGGACCAGTCATCACCAACGAAATATATAAAAGAATCTGTATCAGACCAAATGAGTTCTGAGCACAAATATTGTTAAGAATTAAAAAAAATCTGTGTGATGCCTACGTTATTAATAGATTGGACAAACATTTCTTTTTAAATTAAAGTGCGGTACAGTACCAGTCGCTCAATATAACACGATCAATGTGGGATGTCAAAATCATCTGAACATTCTGATGTCCCTGTTAGCTACAGATCACTGCATGCAATTTGCTCATTTTTCTGTGATTGGTACAAGACAAATTCTATCCTTTATCTACATTTTCCATCTTTCCACTTTTTCAATATTAAACCTGTACATTTTGAAAAAAACCTTCTCTCTATAGTCTATGTTCCACAAAAGATATATTTGTCAACAGGAGAAAGAAGGTATTTTTTATATATTTGAAGGATGTGTTGAACTATAGATGTTAACCTCTTGCCTTTATGAGTAGGAAGTCACAGTGGAACATTAAAAGTCACATGATTGGGCAGGGAAGCAGTTTCAAGATTAGCAAAACCATCAAAGGGATGTTGATTCTTGATAAAGCCACTGGATCAGTACACCTGGCCATGGAAAGGGGGCTTAGGCGCATTCTGAAGATTTGAAAGCCCACAAGGATAGCTATAATTGGCATGTAATTAATATAAAAGATCTACACTTCTCCTCTTGGGAGATTAAGGAAACAAAAAAACATCAAAAGAAATTCTGACAGAATGCTTTTTTCTTTAAAAGAAAGATAAATAAAAATGTGTAAACACAAGAGTCAAGGTTAAAGAATGATTCAGTCCAAATACCTTTGTAGATAATACAGTGACCATTAGAGACTGGGTATTTGCCTTTAGGCAAAAAAAGGTCAAAAAGCTGCAAGATCTTTTTCAGTTCTTCAAAACATTCAGCTCCAATTCATTGTTAAATTGAAATGGATGAAAGAGAAATGATTTGATTTTTAGACTAAAAGGCATTAGATCTAAAATGAGGCCAGGGACTTAGTTGTAAAAGAAAAAGCTGGTTATGGTAACTAAAATTATGGTCTTATAAAGTTCGTAAATAGAACTTTGTTTTGTCACTTTGTCAATGGACTCAACTTATTTTGTTTATTAAACCTATATAGAAATCCTAAGTACTTTCCTTTCACTCCTATGAACTGAATAATTTGATCTATTTATTCTATTGTTAAGTGAATATGTTTTTGTCTGTGTTACAATTTCTGACATTTTATAGTCTGAGTTGCATACCTTCTGTCAGATGCTGCATCACAAAGGAGGTATTTGCATTTATATAGTGCCTTACACATCTTTAAGACAACCCAAGGCACTTTGCAGCCAATAAATTACTTTTCTGAAGTGTAGTCATTGTTGTTTTGTCAACAAAGATAGCTGCAAATTTCTACACAGCAAGGTCCCACAAACCACAATTAGATAAATAACCAGCTAATCTGCTTTGGTGGGGTTGGTTGGGGGATAGATCTTTTATATCCACCTGAACAAGCAGGCAAAGCTTTGGTTTAACATTTCATCCAAACAACAGTATCTCCTAGACTGCAGCACCCTCACAGTACTGCACTGCTGTGTCTTGGATTATGCACTCAAGTCCCAGAGCAAGGTTTGAACCTATGCACCTTCTGATTCAGAGGGATGAGTGCTACCAGTGACCAGTGTTATTCTCTTTGCCTACCAAAAGCAATAAAAGTATCAAACAATTTATATTTTAGAAAATCATTCATTACAACTAAAACTGTGCAAGAATGGTATAACTGAATATTTAGGCTTCAGCTAAGTTTTATCACAGAAAGGTTGCTCTTATTCCTGACACAGTCAATTTCTGAGCTGACAGTCTGATGATCTGACTTTTTTTTATTGCACAACATTAGTATGTTATGTCTATTAATGATATTAATCAACTTCTTTACCCAGAGAGTGGTTAAAATGTGGAACTTGCTACCACAAGGAGTAGTTGAAATGAATAGCATAGATGCATTTAAGGGGAAGCTAGATAAATACATGAGGGAGAAATGAATAGAAGGATATGCTGATAGGGTTAGATGAAGAAGGGTGGGAGGGGGCTCGTGTGGAGCATAAACACAGGCATAGACTGAATGGCCTGTTATTGTGGGGTAAATTCTATGTAATATTGGATCAATCTGTTCTTGGATAGTGATAGCAGTTTTTAGCAATAGAAACAGGCAAATAAGGAATAATTTAAAGTTGCATGTGTTTACTCATGCTCCATGGCATTAGCAGAACCATGCAAAATGATGCATGTTCTCTTACGTAAAGCATGCGTGCACCTATCAGGTACTCGGGTGCCACACTAGCCTTGATTTCTAACTCGGCACAAGAGAAATTCATGAAATTATACTGATTTGCACAGTCACTACCATCATTTTGTAAGCTGAACCTCAGCACAAAGCAACAGGTAATGCGGCAATTTCTTCTCCTACTGATCGAGAGAACTTCGCATGAAGTACCATCTGCCACTGTCAACTCATCATCCTTAATTAACTTTGCAAGATCTAATCTTCTCAAACTTTCTTGTGATTGAGCCTAAATATTGATGAAGAAGAAGTTGGGAAGAGAGACTTCAGAAACATATTCCATAAAACCACCAAGTGGACTGAGCCTGGACATACGTTATGATAGTTGACACAGAAACATTGAATAGGAAATTTTGACTCACCAAATATAGTAGTAAATGTTGACATAATGGTATGACCAAAAATCATGACAATAGGAAGTAAGATGTGCGGAAGTAAGATAAAAATATTTATTTCTCAATCTGATAACTTCGCATAGTAAACTTTTGTAATGGGTAATTGTGTTTTGACCTACAGTGTACAGCTCCTAGTTAGCACACATGCAAGCCAGTTGGATGCTGCAAGAGTTGGCAAATATTTTGTAACATATTTTGTAACATTTTAACTATAGAAGGAAAGCTAATTGCATCAGATAAGTATGTTTATGCTGTTTATGGGGCCTAATAATCATTTTTGGAAAATCATGAAAACTTGCTGAAATAACTTTACATATTAGCCGATAATGATCTCTTTCTGAGTTTGAGTTTGAGCTAGCCAGGAATCTATATAGTGCAAGGGATCTGGATTTTGCTCTCACAGCAACATAAAATATATTTTGGCATAACCAATTCAAACTGTAGCAAGCAGTTCTGAGCCAAATTGTAGATTTTACACAATCCAATTTGGGCTGATTTGGATTATGCAATTATTTAGATCTTTTGGATGAATATTTTGGATTCAAATCCCTGTAAGCGAAACAGTATGTTGGCTTTTCCATTCCATGTATGTGCCTGTTCCATTTTGCTCATAGCATGCCAAAGGTTTCATGAGTGAATTTCATCATTGCAGAACTATCAACAGGAGTGACTGTCAGGTAGGTAGTGCATGTTGCGCCTTTTAATGTTTTTTTTCTGACCAATGTCCAATTTTCTTAGTCATGGTGATTACTGAATATGTGTCTGTTAACCAAGTTATTGCTAATTTAGTGAATCAGATGCATTCAAATTTCCTAATGATCTTATAAATTAGGTGTTTCCATTTTTGTCTAGGGATACAATGTATGCAGCAACCGTAGCACACTATTAGAAGGGAGAAGCATGATTTCCTTGGTGGTCTGGTGGGTTAGATGTGTTCTAATTCCTTAATGGTTTTGCGGTTTGGTGCCTGTTCTTTAGAATTTCTTAATGTCTAGTGGATACAATGAATTCAGGTTCACTGATGACGAAAGGAGGATCTTCTTCACTCAAGCAATGGTATTTCTTTAAATGGAATTTGGCTTCAGAAAATCAAAATTTCAGGATTTAACTATATGAATATTTTACCCCCAATGTAAATTGATATCCTAGCTAAAACAGTTCTGGCATATTAATCTGTGCTATTTTACTTCATTTAAGTCACTAATTACTATGGATAATGTTAACATCTGCTCTATGTAAATGTAACAATTAACACACAGTATACAATATTCTTGGTTGCGTCATGAAGGAAGATTGACACTTAACATTTTATACAACGCACTTGCTTGTAAAACATGTTTAATTGTCCTGTCACTCAGTGCATTGGTTTATGGTGACTGAATAAGTCAAGAATCTAGAAATTTGAAGTAATCCTCACCAATGGAATTTTTTTTGTTTTAGTTTTCTGCGGATGCAACAAACACCTTCTGTTTGAACTTTTGCTCTACTGGTTATATCCACCATCCTCCATTAAAATCTTGTTCCATTAAATACAGTTTTCCAGTTGCTCTGATTTGTCTGAACGTAAAGTTTCGCAATAGCACTGACCCTCTCCCTTGTACCTCAACAGTCAGGCTAACTCAAATATTGAAACCCTACTTCTTTTGAAAAGAGATGTTCTCTTCTGTGATTGAACTGTTTTCTTGATTAAATTTTACCTCCATGGTGTGGAGGTTTGGGGTTGTTTGTTTTTGTGACTTAATCAATTAACTTTGTGTTACATGGCACTTTAATGTGTCGTCATATCAGACTTTATAAATGACTGCTATTATTCGAGTGACAAGATCTGAAAAACAAAAGTTTATATTAAAGTAACATTTTTTTAAAAATTCTTAGAACTGTTTAATTTTGATCTTTGGAAGTTATATTGTCAGGCACTTGATGTAGTTATGAACAGTAAATCATCAGTAAACAACTAACAAGCATAATTGCAAATAAATCAGTAATCAACATTTTCCCAAAGTGCCTCAATTCAAATTAAGTTGGACATAACTGTGATCTGTTCCACAGTCAAGTAGTCACAATACTCACTGTCAAGACTCACACACAAATAATGGCTACTTGGACGAGGTACTGGTGGGATATCAGCACCTGTGCAAATGTAGATCGGCAAGAAAGTCAGTACCTTCAGTAGAGGAAGAGCATGGAGAAAATTTGAGAGGAAAAAATAACAAATAATAAAGAGAAATGTATGTAGAATCAAGGAACCTGAATCCAAACTTCAGATGCTGATACAAATAAAATGAATTAGAAATCCAAAGTTCATATTCTGATTCCTTCCATTATGATTAAACTCACGTCTCAGACTAATTCTAAGTGAATGCAAGTCTATAATATAAACTGCAGCCAGTGTCATTGGTACAATGTTTCAAGTGAGAAGGCAAATATTCCCTCACATTTTAAGGATCACACAGGATTTTATATTCTAATCCAAAACAGATTGAGCAATTGAGCATTGTCTTCGTTCCCTCTCTTTTGAAACTCATTTACACCTTTCTTTAGAGCAGATAAAGTGCAATATTCACTATAATTTCATATAAGCAAAGTTGTGAAATTCAGAACGGCCAGCTTTTATGTTATCGTAATGTAAAAAAGCCGAGGTGGTTATCTAATGTTCCATTTAGGTTAAAAGCCTGACAAAATAGAGATAATCATGACAATTGCAAAGATGCCGACCACAATAGATGATGTTCTAAATGTCAATAGTGCCCAAGCTTATTGGTCAGAACAATACACTTCCATTCTTTCAAGTCTAAAACTTGGAGGAATAGAAGTGGATTGTGTTTCTGATAATGACAAGTAGTGTTTGGATTGGGCAATCCACCTGTCACTCAATAACATTAGTCTTTAGGCTAGCTCAAGCAGTCCAGAAAATCTGCTGGGTGAAGGATATAGAGCAGGAAGTCAAGGTTGAAAAGAGTATTTCAAGAAAATTAGATAAATCAATAGGAGCAGACAGACGACACCAAAGTGGGGTTTGAAAAGTTTGTAGGTTATAGGAGGGAGGGAAGACTGGGTCAGATAAGGAGGTCCAAGTGTTAAGTTTCTAGAAAAGAGTGAATTAGAGTAGGAGATAGTGTAATGAGTCTTGATTTCAGCACATCAAGGATATAGGGAGGAGGAAGAGGATAATGCACAACATATTAGCTTAGGAGAAACAATAGAAAGTTGGAGAAGCAATATCAGTGAAATACAAGCAAAAGGGTTGCAATGGGGAGGTACTGAGTTCAGTGAACGATCAAATGACAAGCTTTTTCTTGTATCCTATAAAGACTTGTGAATTGTAACCTGATCTTGAATTCCTGAATAAATACAGACTGAGAAATAGTCCTCTATGATTCATTTGATATTTTCAGTTTTAAGAAGTCATCAGGAAGCTATAAGAGGTATAATATAAATGACCTATGGCAGCTGAGTGCTGGTAACAATTTCATTTCTAGCTATTGATGTCAGTTTTTAAACATGAGCAAGTAACCATAAAGGGTATTTGTCCTTTCTTCTGCTTGACAAAGATGAGATACCATATTGGAGCCTGTCCCTATGTACTTGACAGTCCCCCTGTTAATACTCATAATGAAGCATCTATGCATTGGTCATGAACAAACGCCTTTTCAACTTTTCTCACAGCTGACCTTTATGACTTCTCTTTTTCGAAATGGAATATCCTGATATGCTCTTTCTATATTTTCAAGCACAGAATTAAGATTTATCCTGAGCACATTCTATTCAATAGGTCAGCAGTATGATGTGGCTTGCCATGTTTTAGATTCAAAATGCGATATTTGAGCAGTGAGTAGAAAAGGGCACTACCTTTGCAAGCCGTGGCCAATTAACAAATGATTTTGCTGCTTGGCCTTAGAAGTCTGTGGGTGAGGAAAAGTTTAACCATTCCATCAAAATGACAGTTCAAGTCTCACAACACAGCCTGGTAGCATTATTGAAGGAGATACTGAGATAGCTAAAGCCTAAAGTGATGTAATTAAAGATAAACTCATCACTAGTGGGTGGAAATAAGAAAACAAGGAAAAGTAAGGAAACGAGCAGCTATAAACTAGCTTCCCTTGAGATAGACAATATAAAGTTTGAAACCAGCAGTTAGAAGTTCCCTTTATTTAGTCAGTTTGCATAGATGTAGAAAGCAAGTGCAATACTGTAGGTGTAAAACAATGGAAACCGATTAAAGATGACACAGCCCAATGACATCCACAGCCATGCAAGGCAGCAAAGCCTATTGCTATGTTTAATTTCATAGGTCAATTGTTGCTTAATGACTTCCCCACAACAATAAGGCAAGGCAAGAAATTAAGAATTTTTAAAAAATATTTTTATCTGAAATATCTTGACAAAAGTATATTAGTGTCCTAAGAATTCTCCATCATACTGTCTGATTCTCACATCCATCCATTGCATGATAGATTGATGTAACTTTTCACAGTGAGCTTGAATTTTATTGGAGGAGAGGATAGAAATTATATTTTTTTAAAATGTAATACATAGTAGAGACCAAGGCCTCGATTTTAAGCACCCCCCCACCCCTGGACGGGCAGGAAAGGGTTGAGCGAGGGGTTATAATCTTGAAAATCGCGATCCCACCTCCAGCCTGCAGTGTTCCCGGCCACCATGATATTAACGGCGGCAAATCAGGCCGTCGACAAGGCTCCCACTAAAGGCAGGCAGGGCCCTACTTAACATGCAAAATTCACGGCCCGGTGACATCATCTGCGCCATGACGTGATATGAACTTCAAGCTGGGGAGCGCGGGGTTGGGGGGGGGGGTCCACACACTGTCTGCAGCCCAACAGCAGAACCACGGCAGGAGCCGACTGGCCAGAAGCGGCCAAAGTAAGTTTAACAAATTTGCTCTGTTTGAACTCTTTGTGGGCCACGGGGAGCAGGAGAGCTCCGTCCAGGCACCTCAAGGAGTCCTTGGGATTCCCCAAACCGCAAGCTCCCCCGGAACACCAACACCGCACCTCCCCACCCCGCACCTCCACTCACAATCCCCAATCGCCTTCAGATCTGACCACCAAGTGCCGGTCCTCAGGTGCAGCCTCCTGCCACCAAATTCCCGCTCCCGCTCACCCGCCGGCCAGGTAGTGAATCTGGCTGGGTGTCAGGTGGAACTCCTGGAACTTTTATTTAAATGAGGCCCTGCTGTTAAGGTCGCCCTGGTGAAAGTCAATGCCCAAGCGTTGAATTGGAAGAATGAATTTCAGTTGTGCTGGTCTTGATTATAATAATGTGGAGATGTCGGTGATGGACTGGGGTTGACAATTGTAAACAATTTTACAACACCAAGTTATAGTCCAACAATTTTTATTTGAAATCTACAAGCTTTCGGAGGCTTCCTCCTTCATCAGGTTTACCTGACGAAGGAGGAAGCCTCCGAAAGCTTGTAGATTTCAAATAAAAATTGTTGGACTATAACTTGGTGTTGTAAAATTGTTGATTATAATACTAAGTATGAGGAAATGGTCATTTTTCTAGTGTTTTTCTCTCTGCACATATTATTTTGTTTGATAAATTAAATCAGATGTCACAAACTGGATGCGAAAGTAATTCCTTAAAGATAAGACACTAACCAGCGCTAGCAGCCTATTGTTGTGACAGATAGCTGGTGATGAACAAAAAATGCCGGAAATGCACCAGGTTTGTGTCCTGATCCATTTTCCAATTGGGGGGAACCAATGATGGTAGAAACATCCGCTTTAAATGGGCAAGCACTTCATATAAATATTAATTTTTGAATGTCTTACTCCTAAAGGCCATTTCCTGCCATCTCACATGCAGCATACCACCTGTTTGAAATAGGTGTCCATGGTTGCTAGGCAACAGTAATTAACCTGCAGGTTCTGGAAAGTACACTGTAATATAAAGGTAAATGTATTTTAATCTTTTCTTAACTGTTTATCTTCAGTTCCGTTTTCCTGTTGGCACTTAGGTTCTCATAAGTGTGTGTGCCAATTGTAAATTATTTTTTCCCCAGTGCCACTATTGGCATCAACGGGCTTACCAATGGGAATCCCCCTATTTTACATGTTCGAAAGCAGAGGACCACTTACAGAGAAATGCCATGATGCATCTGTGCCTACCTGATGGTATCCACACACCTGCATCTGCAGAGAGGGGAGATTACATGTCAGTTTGGCAGGTGATTAGTGCTATTGGAGACTCCTCTTCCCAAAGGAAGCTGGGCCAGCAGACCCAATGGCATCAATAAGATACATAAATTCCTGACTAAGCAGAATATTGATGGCTTCTTCAGCAGCATCTCAATCACAGCACATATTTCTTGTGTGACTGCATGAAGGAAGGTGTGCCAGGGTGATCAAGATTGTTGCCTGATTGGCTGCACCAAGAGCTTCTGCAGAACCTAGAACACTTACCTGGCAATGACCTTGGAGCGTTATCTTCTTGGTGTCTGGGTCAGCAGTGAGACAAATATAATAATATGGCATCTGCAGCAAGGACACCTGAAACTACAATAGTTGTCACGATTTGGTGAGCTTATTTTGTGATGACAGTTTGTATAGATCTGCTTTCTTTGACATTGTAGTGGTGAATATGTATCTGTGTCCCTGGTGTTGTAGAGGTGGATGTGTGGATAATGCCTTATCACCGAATGAGAGAACATGTGTATTTTTTGCTTGGGGATGAATGTATTTCCAAGGGCTATTGGAAAAGAGCGAGGGTGTGGGACTAATTGAATAGGTCTTTTGAAGAGCTGGCATAGGCACGATGGACCAAATGGCCTCCTTCTGTGCTGTAAGATTCTATGAAGTCTCCAGAAGTTTAGTGGTATGGTCCACAACAGTCCAGTGAAGATTTCATTGATCTAATTGAATGGCGCAACAGGCTCGAAGGGCTGAATGGCCTACTCCTGTTCCTATGTTCCTAGATTTGTCCCGATATCGAATTTGAACTGTGGGTATCAAAATTCTAAATGTCAGTCTCTGAGTTCCTGATTTTTACAGAACCCCATATATGGAAGCTTTTAATACGTGGAAGAAATAAGAACTTTGAAATATGGGCTACTAAGCATTTTGGTTAGTTTCTTTATATATGGCAATTTTTATTTATCTATCCTGCTAACTAGAAAATGCTAACTAGCATTTTCCCTGCTATTGATGTCAGACTAACTGACCTGTAGTTCCTTGATTTCTCTCTCCCTCCCAACTGGAGAAGTTAAGGATAGTATAGATTAAAAGAGGAGGCTTACAATGCTGCCAAAAAGAGTAATAAGCCTGAGGATTGGGAGGGTTTTGGAAATCAGCAAAGGATAACCAAGAAATTGATAAAAAGGGAGAAAATTAAATATGAGAGTAAACTAGCAAGAAATGTAAAAATAGATTGTAAGAGCTTCTACAAGTATATAAAAAGGAAGAGATTAGCGCAAGTAAACATGGGTCCCTTAGTGGCAGAGACAGGAAAAATTATAATGGGGAATAAGGAAATGGCAGAAATATTAAACAAATTTGTGTCTTCTACTGTCTTCACGGTAGAAGACACAAAAAACATACCGGAGAACCAAGGGTCTAATGAGAGGGAGGAACTTAAAGTCATTTAGATTAGTAAAGAAAAAGTTTTAGAGAAATTAATAGGATTAAAGCTGACAAATTCCCTGGACCTGATGGCCTACATCCTAGGGTTTTATAAAAGGGGGCTGCAGAGATAGTGGATGCATTGGTTTGGATCTTCCAGAATTCCCTAGATTCTAGAGCTGTCCCCATGGATTGGAAGGTAGCAAATGTAACCCCGCTATTCGAGAAAGGAGGGAAAGAGAAAACAGGGAACTATAGGCCAGTTAGCCTGACATTAGTAGTAGGGAAAATGCTAGAATCTATTAAGGACATAGTAACAGGACACTTAGAAAATCACAATATGATTAGGCAGAGTCAACATGGGGTTTTATGAAAAGGAAATCGTGTTTTACAAATCTATTAAGAGTTTTTTTGAGGGTGTAAATAGTAGGGTAGATAAGGGGGAAACCAGTGGATGTAATATATTTGGACTTTCAAAAGGCATTCGATGAGGTGCCACAGAAGAGGTTTTTACACAGAATTAGGGGTCATGGGATTGGGGGTAATATATTAGCGTGGATTGAGGATTGGTTAAGGAACAGAAAACAGAGAGTAGGAATAAATGGGTCATTTTCGGGTTGGCAGGTTGTAACTAGTGGGGTGCCGCAGGGATTGGTGCTTGGGCCTCAGCTGTTTACAGTCTATATTAATGACTTAGATGAAGGGACCGAGCGTATTGTATCCAAGTTCGCTGATGACACAAAGCTAGGTGGGAAAGTAAACTGTGAGGAGGATGCAAAGAGCCTGCACAGGGATATCGACAGATTAAGTGTGTGGGCAAGAAGGTGGCAGATGGAGAATAATGTGGGGAACTGTGAGGTTATTCACTTTGATAGGAAAAATAGCAAAACGGAATATTATTTAAATGGTGAGAAACTATTAAATGTTGGTGTTCAGAGAGATTTAGGTCTCCTTGTACATGAAACACAGAAAGTTAACATGCAGGTACAGCAAACATAAGAAATAGGAGCAGGAGTAGACCATACAGCCCCTCAAGCCTGCTCCGCCATTCAATCAGATCATGGTTGATCTTCAACCTCAACTCCACTTTCCTGCCCATATCCCTTGATTCCCCGGAGTCCAAAAATCTATCCATTAGTAAGGCAAATGGTGTGTTGGCCTTTATCGTAAGGGGGTTGATGTACAACAATAAGGAAGTCTTGCTGCAATTGTATTGGGCTTTGGTGGGACCACACCTAGAGTACTGTGTTCAATTTTAGTCTTGTTACCTTCTGAAGGATATACTTGCCTTAGAGGCGGTCCAACGAAGGTTCACTAGATTGATTCCTGGTTGATCTATGAGGAAAGATTGAGTAGAATGGGCCCCTATGCTCTCTGAAGTTTAGAAGAATGAGAGGTGATCTCATTGAAACATATAAGATACTGAGAGGATGTTTCCCCTGGCTGGAGAGTCTAGAACTAGGGGACATTGTCTCAGGATAAGGGATTGGATATTTAGGACTGAGATGAGGAGGAATTTCTTCACTCAGAGGGTCGTGAATATTTGGAATTCTCTACCCCGGAGGGCTGTGGATGCTCAGTTATTGAGTATATTCAAGACTGAGATCGATAGATTTTTGGACTCTAAGGGAAAGTGGCGTTGAGGTAGAAAATCAGCTATGATCTCATTGAATGACAGAGCAGGCTCGAGGGGCCGGATGGCCTACTCCTGCTTCTTATGTTTCTTAATGTAAGTGCCCAATTTTTTTTTTAAACTTTGGATTGTAAGCTGGAAAAGACTCTTCTGGAGAAGGGTGGATTTTCTCTGAAGATGTCTGTTTAATTTTTTTTTCTCTCCCTCTTTGAGAAGAGATGCAGTTGTCCGGTGCCTTTTATGTTGATGTCAAAGCAATTTTCCTTTGTAGGCAAACATTTGATCTTTATGGAAAATCCATTAAGGCATTAATTCTACAGATAAGATCAAGAAGTCCATTTTGGAAGAGTCAATGTACCACAGATCAGTGTACACAAAAAGGAAAACGTGTCTCAGGTGCCACATAAATTGTGTTGGCTTTGATTTTTGTTGCCACTATTGGCAAAATGAAAAGCATTTGGCTGATAATGTTGGTATTGGATAGTCTGCTCTATATAATTGTACAGTCATTGAAACAACCCAGATAAAATGGAAGAAAATAAACAACTAAAACTAAATTACTAAGCTAAAAAATAATATCCATAAAATATTGATTTGATGACGAAATTGACTGCATGGAGAACTCTGATCAAAATTAGATGCATGCCTTTTAGTGCAGTATTTGTGAGAAGCACAAGGGACAAGCTCTACATGTTTGTTTATGTTTTATTCATATTCTGATTTGCAAATAACCTTTATATCAGAGTTCTTAAATGACTCACTGCCCTTAAGTTTGTTATGTCTGATAATCATCACATTCAGTTCTCAAAAGAGTTACCTCCAATGTGCCTGAAATGCGCATTTAAAGAATGCATTCCCCTTTTGAGGTGTGGGTTTGCTCACATTTCTCTTAATAATGTGACAGCTTAACATGATTTGCTCTGGGTACTTCCAAAATAACTTCCTTAGAATGTGAAAACAACAGCAAATAAAAGTAAGGATTGCACTGCAAAGTGCACCTGACATATTCAATGCCATTATGAGGCAGGTGGATGTATTAGTCTGTTGGTATTTTAAAGCTGCTAAATAATCCTTTTCTTGAAAGGGACTCAGTGAGATTCACCACTGCAGTGATATTAGTACTTGTAAAGTACAAAGTAGCTTACATGTAAAATATTGCTTCCTTTTAGAAAATAATAATGAAAATGGAAGTTGTTTTGAAGCAACACACAATCAAAATACAGAAAATGTAAAGCTAAATCCAAGTAAAACAATAAATCAAGTGATCTCTTAACTTTCTTTTTTTGGAATACCAACGCAAAATTGGGGACAAAATCATCTAGTACTTCATTGAATTAATGCTTGGACCCAATATCTAATCTATGCAAATGACTTGGATAACAAACCAACTATAAGGACCAAAATGGACCCCACGAGTCTCGCGGCGGACACAGAGGAATTCATCAGGAGAATGAGGCTCCGGGAATTCTACCACAAACCACAAAATTTCAGCAGCGAACCCAATGAGACAATCGACGATCCGGAACAGCAGACAGAGGGATCCGCGGTACAGCAACCGAAGAGGAAAGAGTCAAACTGGACTCCTCCAGAGGGTCACTGCCCTCAGCTGGACATGTATGCTCAAGCTGTCAGGAAATGCGTCAATGCCAGATTCATCAGCCGCACTCAGAAGACAGTCCAGAATGTCACCCGAGCACAACGCAACGCCATCAACGCTCTCAAGACCAACCGCAACATCGTCATCAAACCAGCGGACAAAGGAGGAGCCATAGTCATACAGAACAGAACGGACTATTGCAAAGAAGCATACCGACAACTGGACAACCAGGAACACTACAGACGGTTACCCGCAGACCCGACCAAAGAACACACCCACCAGCTCAACAAACTGATCAAGACCTTCGATCCAGACCTTCAAAGCATCCTACGCACTCTCATCCCACGTAATCCCCACGTGGGAGACTTCTACTGCCTCCCAAAGATACACAAAGCCAACACACCTGGACGTCCTATCGTATCAGGCAACGGAACCCTGTGTGAGAACCTCTCTGGATACATCGAGGGCATCCTGAAACCCATCGTACAGGGAACCCCCAGCTTCTGTCGCGACACTACAGACTTCCTACAAAAACTCAGTACCCACGGACCAGTTGAACCAGGAACACTTCTCACCACGATGGACGTCTCGGCACTCTACACCAGTATCCCCCACGATGACGGCATCGCTGCGACAGCATCAATACTCAACACCAACAACAGCCAATCTCCGGACGCCATCCTACAACTCATCCGCTTCATCCTGGATCACAATGTCTTCACCTTCGATAACCAGTTCTTTACCCAAACACACGGAACAGCCATGGGGACCAAATTCGCACCCCAATACGCCAACATTTTCATGCACAAGTTCGAGCAGGACTTCTTCACTGCACAAGACCTCCAACCAACACTATACACCAGATACATCGACGACATTTTCTTTCTATGGACCCACGGCAAGGAATCACTAAAGAGACTACACGATAACATCAACAAGTTCCATCCCACCATCAAGCTCACCATGGACTACTCCTCAGAATCAGTTTCTTTCTTGGACACACGAATCTCCATCAAAGACGGGCACCTCAGCACCTCACTCTACCGCAAGCCCACGGACAACCTCACGATGCTCCACTTTTCCAGCTTCCACCCTAACCACGTCAAAGAGGCCATCCCCTATGGACAGGCCCTGCGAATACACAGGGTCTGCTCAGACGAGGAGGAACGCGATGGACACCTACAGACGCTGAAAGACGCCCTAGTAAGAACGGGATATGACGCTCGACTCATCGATCGACAGTTCCGACGGGCCACAGCAAAAAATCGCATAGACCTCCTCAGGAGACTAACACGGGACGCAACCAACAGAGTACCCTTTGTCGTCCAGTACTTCCCCGGAGCGGAGAAACTACGCCATGTTCTCCGCAGCCTTCAACATGTCATCAATGACGACGAACACCTCGCTATGGCCATCCCCACACCTCCACTACTCGCCTTTAAACAGCCACCCAACCTCAAACAGACCATCGTTCGCAGCAAATTACCCAGCTTTCAAGAGAACAGCGTCCACGACACCACACAACCCTGCCGCGGTAACCTCTGCAAGACATGCCAGATCATCGACACAGATACCACCATCACACGAGAGGACACCACCCACCAGGTGCATGGTTCATACTCCTGTGACTCGGCCAACGTTGTCTACCTCATACGTTGCAGGAAAGGATGCCCCGGAGCATGGTACATTGGCGAGACCATGCAGACACTGCGACAACGGATGAACGGACACCGCGCAACAATCGCCAAACAGGAGGGTTCCCTCCCAGTCGGGGAACACTTCAGCAGTCAAGGACATTCAGCCACCGACCTTCGGGTAAGCGTACTCCAAGGCGGCCTTCGAGACACACGACAACGCAAAATCGTAGAGCAGAAATTGATAGCCAAGTTCCGCACCCATGAGGACGGCCTCAACCGGGATCTTGGGTTCATGTCACGCTACACGTTACCCCACCAGCGAACAAATGTTATCTGTTTTTAATATAACGGGTCAGTTGCTGTCTTTTCTATGTTTCTACCTCTCTATCTCTGTTTTTTTTTTGTTTGTTGTTTTTTTTGGTGATTTGTATATTCTGAGACCTGGCAGGTAACACCTGTCTGTCTGCACACTGATTGCCTTGGCAACGGGCAGTTGAAAAAACTGTCTGTTATCACCAGCATTGTTCTGTGAATTATAAATGCGACTTCATTTCGAGGACTTCATTTCCACATCGTTCACCTGAGGAAGGGGGTAGCCTCCGAAAGCTTGTGAATTTAAAATAAAATTGCTGGACTATAACTTGGTGTTGTAAAATTGTTTACAATTGTCAACCCCAGTCCATCACCGGCATCTCCACATCACAACTATAAGCTGGTTAACTTTGTTCATAATACAAAAAAAGGGAGAGCAAGAGAGACAGGGATAGCAACAAATGGTTTGCAAAAGAATTTAGACTGGTTGTGTAATTAGGCAGACACACAGCTTGTAAATGTGAAATAGTGCACATAAGTCAAAAGATGTGGGAGTTAAGTTTACAAGAACGGGATTAAGTAAGAACAGAGACACTTCTACAAGGATCTGGGAGAAATGGTAGATATGTAACTTTCAAGGTGCAGGGTTAAAACAATTTAAAAAGCAGATAGATTGTGAGGATGGCCAGAATATCAGAATATGAGACCAAATTTCCTCATCAGAATGTTCTGTTAGCATCTGTTTCCAGAATGTTCCAATAAGAAAGTATGGGCAAAGATATGTAGCGCAGAATCTACATTATAATAGCGAATAACGTGCATTCCCAGCTGGGCGAGGCGGTAAGTAGTGAAAGTTTCCATTTGAAATAAGTGGGAGCTACATTTTAATATTTAAATAATGTGGAAGGATCATTCTGAGGCCTTTCACCTCTCTTTTTTCCATTAACACTGGGGTAGATTTTCATGTGTCCGATTCCATCGGGTGGACAGAGAGTTCACACAATACCCACGTGAGCCCACTGCCCACCTGATGGCATCAGTCCGAGGCCTGACCAATACTGTCGACGAGCTGCTCAGGCTTGGAAACACATACCAGTATCCTTCCTGATCTATTAATTCAGCAAAACCTTCCCTTCAGAAAACCAATAGTCCTCTCAATGACCACTCTGGTGGATGCACGGGCCTCAAAGCAATGTTCTTCTGCTGAGTTTGGTAGCTGAAGTGGGATCTTGAGCCATGAAAAGAAGGGTTGCACCTTGTATCCCAGAGGCTATCCTGACACTTCACTGTTTTCCATGAATATAGCTGAGAAGCGAGAGTGTTCCTCATGAAGAACGTGAATGCAAATTTGGCATTGACATGTAGAATTTGTTGTAGCTAATCACAGACAAATTGAACATTGAGGGAGTGGAATCCCTTTCTATTCAGGAAATTCAATGGCTGCCTTGGGTGCCATCTATAGCACTCTGAACTCTGGGGAATCGAGTTACATGATAGAACTGAATAGATCTTTTATTTTGCTGTCTATGAGCAATCCCAAAATGGATGAATTCTCCCTCTCTCTTGAAGATGGTATTGGGGCCTGACATGTGCAGGTTTGGATGGCTCCCTGGGTAATGCTGCAGCTGGCAAGAACCAGTGGTGTAAAAGTTCAGAGCTTTGGTGACTTTGACAGTCATTGACTGAACTATTTGGTTACTTGATCAGGGCTGCAGGACATTGTGCAGAAGTTGTTATAGCTCATCCAGGACAGCCTTAGTGAAGTGAATTTGCCAAAGGCAGGGCTCTTCACTCAGTGTCACATAAAATCAAACAGCAAATAGAAAGAGGCTAAGTGAATCCCTTACCCTCTAAATGGAGTTTATAGACCCAGAACAACACACCTGCAGTTCTCAGATGAACGTTGCTTAGCGTGGCTTTTATTCTCCAGGGAGTCAACAGACTTGTGTCATATCCTGAAAGAAGACCTGCAGCCAACTGCTACCGATAAAGCAGCATTGTCTGTTACAGTCAATTGTAAACAATTTTACAACACCAAGTTATAGTCCAGCAATTTTATTTTAAATTCACAAGCTTTCGGAGGCTTCCTCCTTCATCAGGTGAACGATGTGAAAATTTTCACATCGTTCACCTGACGAAGGAGGAAGCCTCCGAAAGCTTGTGAATTTAAAATAAAATTGCTGGACTATAACTTGGTGTTGTAAAATTGTTTACAATTGTCAACCCCAGTCCATCACCGGCATCTCCACATCATGTTACAGTCAAGGTCATTTCAGCCACCGGCTCCCTTCAGGCTGCCACGTAGGATTTCAATAATATCAGTGAGTCATGCATGTATTAAACAGGTGACAGATGCCTTCATTGCTTTCTCCATAGACACCCAGAAGCACAAGAATAGGGCTCTGAGGTTGCACAGATCACAAGATTCCTCCAGGTCCAGCACATCATTGCCTGTACCCATGTCACTCACCTCCAAAGTTGCCATGGGAAACCCATAAAATAAGAAGGCAGAATGTTGATTTTTCTGCTAATTTTACATCATAGATGAGAACACAAAGAAAAGATAAAATAGGGGGTAAAATTCAACTTCAGCAGGGGTGGAAGACAGGAAGTACCAGATGGGCCGCCCGTTATATGTCCTGCTCAATTTTCCTTTACATTGAAGACAAAGGGGGTAATTTTAACTTTTGGCAGTGGCATAAAACAGACGGTATTGGATCGGCCCTCCATTATACACTCCAGCCGATCTTCAATGTAAAGGACGATTGAGCGGGGTGTATAATAGATGGCCAATCTGCTCCCATCTGCATTGCGACCCTACTAAAGTTGAATTTTACCCCCACTAAGTTTTCCCTCAGATATAATGGGACATTGTTGTTGAAAGGACAGGCTGCCTGAGTCAGGCCAAACTTCAGGCTTTCCTTTGTCAGCTCAGCCTGGTTGTGTAGGTTTTGTCATGATGTGAATCACCAGGATTTTACCTGACTCAACAAACCCCTTCACAGACTGACCTTACAATGTGAGCTCCAGTAATCAATGTAGTAGACTGTTTTCACATTTTGCTGGTAGATCGATTCAAGGATGAGCTCAAGGTGCCATATCCTGCCTCACAGCAATGTGGTTGATTCTTAATTGCCCTCTGAATGGTCTAGCAAGCCACTCAGTTGTAAAATCTCGCTAAAAAAAGTCATAATAAGAATAAAACGAGACGGACCACAAGGCACCGGACATGACAAAGGAAAACTAAGCCCAGTCGACCCTGCAAAGTCCTCCTCACTAACATCTGGGGACTTGTGCAAAAATTGGGAGAGCTGTCCCACAGACCAGTCAAGCAACAATCTGACATAGCCATGCTCACAGAATCATACCTTTCAACCAACGTCCCAGACTCTTCCATCACCATCCCTGGGTATGTCCTGTCCCACTGGCAGGACAGACCCACCAGAGGTGATATACAGTCAGGAGGGAGTGGCCCTGGGAGTCCTCAACATTGACTCTGGACCCCATGAAATCTCATGGCATCAGGTCAAATATGGGCAAGGAAACCTCCTGCTGATTACCACCTACCGCCCTCCCTCAGCTGATGTATCAGTCCTCCTCCATGTTGAACACCACTTGGAGGAAGCACTGAGGGTAGCAAGGGCACAGAATGTACTCTGGGTGGGGGACTTCAATGTCCATCACCAAGAGTGGCTCGGTAGCACCACTACTAATCGAGCTGGCCAAGTCCTGAAGGACATAGCTGCCAGACTGGGCCTGCGGCAGGTGGTGAGCGAACCAACACGAGGGAAAAACTTACTTGACCTCGTCCTCACCAATCTACCTGTCACAAATGCACCCGTCCATGACAGTATTGGTAGGAGTGACCACCACACAGTCCTCGTGGAGACGAAGTCCCGTCTTCGCACTGAGGACACCATCCAACGTGTTGTGTGGCACTATCACCGTGCTAAATGGGATAGATTCAGAACAGATCTAGCAGCTCAAAACTGGGCATCCATGAGGCGCTATGGGCCATCAGCAGCAGCAGATTTGTATTCCAGCACAATCTGTAACCTCATGGCCCGACATATTCCTCACTCTACCATTACCAACAAGCCAGGGGATCAACCCTGGTTCAATGAGGAGTGCAGAAGTGCATGCCAGGAGCAGCACCAGGCGTACCTAAAAATGAGGTGCCAACCTGGTGAAGCTACAACTCAGGACTACATGCATGCTAAACAGTGGAAGCAACATGCTATAGACAGAGCTAAGCGATTTCCACAATCAATGGATAAGATCAAAGCTCTGCAGTCCTGCCACATCCAGTCATGAATGGTGGTGGACAATTAAACAACTAACGGGAGGAGGAGGCTCTGTAAACATCCCCATCCTCAATGATAGCGGAGTCCAGCACGTGAGTGGAAAAGACAAGGTTGAAGCATTTGCAACCATCTTCAGCCAGAAGTGCCCAGTGGATGATCCATCTCGGCCGCCGCCCGATATCCCCACCATCACGGAAGCCAGTCTTCAGCCAATTCGATTCACTCCACGTGATATCAAGAAACGGCTGAGTGCACTGGATACAGCAAAGGCCCCGACAACATCCCAGCTGTAGTGCTGAAGAATGATGCTCCAGAACTAGCTGCGCCTCTAGCCAAGCTGTTCCAGTGCAGTTACAAAACTGGCATCTATCCGACAATGTGGAAAATTGCCCAGGTATGTCCTGTCCACAAAAAGCAGGACAAATCCAATCCGGCCAATTACCGCCCCATCAGTCTACTCTCAATCATCAGCAAAGTGATGGAAGGTGTCGTTGACAGTGCTATCAAGCGGCACTTACTCACCAATAACCTGCTCACCGATGCTCAGTTTGGGTTCCGCCAGGACCACTTGGCTCCTGACCTCATTACATCCTTGGTCCAAACATGGACAGAACAGCTGAATTCCAGAGGGGAGGTGAGAGTGACTGCCCTTGACATCAAAGCAGCATTTGACCGAGTGTGGCACCAAGGAGCCCTAGTAAAATTGAAGTCAATGGGAATCAGGGGGAAAACTCTCCAGTGGCTGGAGTCATACCTAGCACAAAGGAAGATGGTAGTGGTTGTTGGAGGCCAATCATCTCAGCCCCAGGACATTGCTGCAGAAGTTCCTCAGGGCAGTGTCCTAGGCCCAACCATCTTCAGCTGCTTCATCAATGACCTTCCCTCCATCATAAGGTCAGAAATGGGGATGTTCGCTGATGATTGCACAGTGTTCAGTTCCATTCGCAAGACCTCAAATAATGAAGCAGTCAGAGCCCGCATGCAGCAGGACCTGGACAACATCCAGGCTTGGGCTTATGAGTGGCAAGTAACATTCGCGCCAGACAAGTGCCAGGCAATGACCATCTCCAACAAGAGAGAGTCCAACCACCTCCCCTTGACATTCAATGGCATTACCATCACTGAATCCCCCACATGCTGGGGGTCACCATTGACCAGAAACTTAACTGGACCAGCCTTATAAATACAGTGGCTACAAGAGCAGGTCAGAGGCTGGGTATTCTGCGGCAAGTGACTCACCTCCTGATTCTCCAAAGCCTTTCCACCATCTACAAGGCACAAGTCAGGAGCGTGAATGAATACTCTCCACTTGCCTGGATGAGTGCAGCTCCAATAACACTCAAGAAGCTCGACACCATCCAGGACAAAGCAGCCCGCTTGATTGGCGCCCCATCCACCACCTTAAACATTCACTCCCTTCACCACTGGCGCACAGTGGCTGCAGATTGTACCATCCACAGGATGCACTGCAGCAACTCGCCAAGGCTTCTTCGACAGCACCTCCCAAAACCGCGACCTCTACCACCTAGAAGGACAAGAGCAGCAGGCACATGGGAACAATACCACCTGCACGTTCCCCTTCAAGTCACACACTATCCCGACTTGGAAATATATTGCTGTTCCTTCATTGTCGCTGGGTCAAAATCCTGGAACTCCCTTCCTAACAGCACTGTGGGAGAACCTTCACCACATGGACTGCAGCGGTTCAAGAAGGCGGCTCACCACCACCTTCTCGAGGGCAATTAGGGATGGGCAATAATTGATGGCCTCGCCAGCGACGCCCACATCCCATGAATGAATAAAAAAAAAATACCAATTTTTGGAAAGGGAAGGTTGTAACATTATTATTTGAAGTCACACCACCATAAGCTCTTTTTTTTAATTACTGGCAATTCAATCATTGAAGCAAAGTTACAGGCTTTAAACTTAAGAGCAAAACTCTTCAATGAAAAGGAGTGTATACTTTTACAATAATTTGCACCAGCTGCTAAAAAATTATGGGGGTGATTTTCAATTGCCAGCTGCCCGTTTCTCGCCTGAAAACGGGAAACCGGCAGAGGAAAATCAGGTGGACAACTTGGACATTTTGACGCCCAAGGCCTGTCTGATTTAATTTTCAGACAGGCCTTTAAATGGACACCCAACACAGATGGGTGGCTGTTTAAATATGCAAAGCAGGATCTACGCCAGTTGTGGAACACCGATTGCAATTTTCACGTACAAATGGGCAGAGCATGCTCTATGCCCGCTAGACTTCTAGTTGTACTAGACGTTGACCGGCTTAATCAGCGGTCCTTAAAGGAACCACCGCAGGTCGCTCAGGAAAAAGGTAAGTTTTAGGGGGTTTTTTTAAAAAGATTTTTGTGGGATCAGGATGTGTAGCCAGCCTGCTGCCAACCCTTTCTTGCATTTCCCCCCCCTCCCGGGATCGGCTTCCCTCCCCACCAACAGGTCTTGTCTCCATGTGAATACCAGACGATTTTTAGTCTTCCAAAGCAAGCCGCAGTACAGTGTCTGTTTAGCTCCCGCAGCTCACCAGCTGAATTCAAATGAAAATGAAAATGGTTCAGACTTCCCGGCCATGGGTTTAGGCAGGCACCGTGGATGCCCCATCCACTTTGCACCTGATTTGGGCACAGGTTAAAAATCTCCCCCTATAAAATCAGAGACAAAAAGAAGTAAGCATTTGCAAATATACTTATTCATGAAATTGTTCCATTATCCAGGTAGTGCCACCAGTGCAATCCCGTGAGATAGCTTTTTGTCTTCATTTCCTGGATGAAAGGCAAATCTGGCGGCGAGGATTGCACACCAATAACAGAACCCATTGGATTTTCCTTCCATTGAAATTAATAGAAGGAAAATCCAGGGGGTTCTTTCAGGGCCGTGCGGATCTACTTGCCAGATTTTCCTTAATCCCTAGGTGGTAAATTTGAAAATCTACCCCCATGATTCATGGAGCCACAATGAATTTTAGAAATGGCACATCTCAACTCCTTTGCAGGGTTTTGCGCATTCTCGAAGGAAAAGAATGAGCACAGTTAAACTTCAAGTAATGTAATCACTTTTAAAAAAAGTCTTAGTGTATCTCCGGATATCAAAGTTTCTAAACAGAATGCTGCATGGGTTTCAATGCAACACCACATTTATACAACATTTATACATAACACACGAGAAACTTTTTTTTAATTTCTGCTTAGGGCTCACTGGCTGTAAAAGGACGGTAAAATATTAACCTGAGTGGAATTTCAATAAACTATTGGCTTTGATTTAATGAATAATAATGCAGCATTTTGAAAAGACAAGTTGCTGGGTCCTAGTTTTGCTCTTGCGTTTAATCTGGCATCCTCACTGTTGAAATTCCACATCGCACATGCTGACTGCTGAAAGTAAAGATCCTGATGTCACAGTGCTGATTTGAATTCCTACATCAGTTCACAAAGTTAACAGGAATGCTTTTAATACAGAATGGATTTCTGGCTGGTGTGAAGCTATGTTCAGAATTTATATTTGTTTATTATTTGAATGAATAATTTAAAAATAAATCTATTAAAAGTCTTTATTTAACTACATCAGTTTACATCATCTTCATTCATCGGATGCCCCAAATCAGCAGAATTCAAGTTGCAAAATAAAGGAAAATTACAGTGCAAATCCAAATATAGGTTTGCTCTCAAACTGCTAGTTACATCGGCTTTGAAATTATATTCTGCAACGAGTAGTGTGCGAACACTTATATTGAATTCCTTTGCTATATTAACAGTGGTAATAACCCATTTAAAATAAAATGTTAACACATCGATACAAATTATAGACAAAGGAATTTAATACAAGGATGTTAAGTGTTCAGACACTAATTTTCACACTGCGAAGTTTCAAGGTGAACGTTCCTTGTACTAATAATATGGAATTCTTCCTTATTCTGCAGTAAAGGAATTAACACTACTGAACTTGAATCATTATGTTCAAACCTATTATTCAGGTACATGTGGGTAAAAAGGGGAACTTCAATTTATAAGAATGTTTTAATCAATCATAACATTGCTTCTGAGCAATGTGAGACGATATTTAATGGCATAAGATGACATCAAACTGCTGAGGCATATCTGGAACCTGCACGCTCAAATAATCACATGTTCAGCTCATTTATAAGGACTTAATATAACTTGAAGATTGACCCTGACATCTTCTCGGCTGTATGATTAGTACCACACCACATTCTGTTGACTTACTGAACCATCAGGTGATCCTGTTGTTGCATTTATTTTTTCTTATTTTGAGGACAACGTTTTTTCCAGTTGTAAAGTCATCACATCAGAATGTAGCAATATTGTTTGATTTCCCTTAGTTTAAAAACTAGTTCTAAGTGCAGGTGCAGAGGGATTTAGATAGATTGGGAAGTTGGGCTGATCAATGGCAAATCAAAAATGATGTAAGGAAGGAGAATAAACACTGGAACCATAAACTAATAGGTGTTAGTCTACAGGATAGAGCACAGGAAAAGAATTTGCAGACTATTGGTGGAAAAATTGTTGAAACCGTCAAGCTTAGATTAGGTGGGTGAAGGAAAAGAGTTTGAAGGGATAATGGGAACAGGGTGGGTAAATGTGCTTAAAACTATTTGCTCACATGGAGGCTAAATGCCAACACCAACTAGCCTGTTTCCATGTTGTAACTATTATGTATTTCCATGTGTGCAGCAGTTGAATTAGGCTAATAGGATTTTGGGCTGTACACTACATGGAATACATCACAAATCACAGGATGTGACACTGAACCTATGCAGGGCATTGGTTCATCCCCATCAGGAGCACTGTGTGCAGTTATGGTTGCATAGTTATAGGAAGAAAATCATGACACAGGAGAAGGAACAACAAAAGCTACCCAATTGATAACAGGCATCAGATACCTGAGCTACAAGGACAGAGCAGAGAGGCCAAGTTTGTTTACACTAGAGAAGGGACTATTGAGAGAGGATCTTATTGAGGTAATCAAGATCCTTAAGGCTTATTGACTAGTTGAATCCTGAGAGCATGAGATCGAGGTCAGAAAAGAAAGGGTGAATGGACAGATCAGATAGAACTATTTTACACAGAGCGTGATCAATGCTTGCACTGCCCAAGAAGGTGATGGAGGCCATTAACATCAATAACGTTAAAAATGAGTGGGGCTGGTATTTGACAAGATCATCAATTTAGGGGTATAGATGGTGAACTATGTATTCTGTTTTTGAATTCTGGGGCCAGTTAGTTGGACTAAGGTGATCTTTTTCAGTCCTGTACATTCCTATGTTCCTATGTTCCTTTATAAGAAGGGGACAATTATTTATACTTAGAATGACTGCTAAAGAGCTCACAGGTAGTATTTCACCTGGGAGAACTTCAAGAAGATACTCTACTGGACACATTATGCAGCAATTCCATGCCAAACTTACACCCATTCTACTGAGACCCATCCAACGTGGTGGCCCACTGGCAGAGTAACATTGTGACAGGCCCAGTCTACAAGATGGAGCAGACAAATACCCCAGAATGTGTTGTGACATCACAATGCCAAATACTTTCCTAATTACACTAGTCCAAATCCCTCAGGTCACTAGACTTGTACCAGGATGTAAATGTATCATGTTAACAGCCTGGTTACACCTGCCTAAATACACTGAGTGCTCCAATATCCTCCAGGGACAGAAGCATCACTACACGGCAGTTAATTTCCATGGAGGTTCTCCAGCTCGACTTTCATAACTTGAGTGGAAGAGTCATGAAAACCCCAAAGAAATGGAGTAAACATGCTTACTGGCTCTCAAAACTGACGCACCTAGTTTATGCAATAAATGTCACCTGCTTGCCATGAGCGAGACAACAGTACTCAATGTGCTTCACTCACACTGGTCAGAAAATTAAACAGTAGCATGGGTGCAAAACATTTTGAGGGGGAATGGGAACAGCCTGAAGTCGTGGTCCATGTGGGAACCAATGACACAGGAAGGAAAAGGGTTGAGGTCCTGCAGTCAGAGTTTCAGGAGCCAGGGAGGAAGTTAAAAAGCAGGAGCTCAAAGGTAGCAATCTCTGGATTATTCCCTGTGCCACGTGCTAATGAGTATAGAAATAGTAGGATAAGACAGGTTTATGCGTGGCTGGAGAAATGGTGCAGGAGGGAGGGCTTCCGATTCCTGGGGCATTGGGACCAGTTCTGGGGCAGGAGGGATCTGTTCAAGATGGACGAGTTGCCCTCAACAGAGCTGGGACCAATGTCCTCGCGGGGAGGTTAACTGGTGCTGTAGGGGAGGGTTTAAACTAATTTGGCAGGGGGATGGGCACCAGGATGAAACATTTGTGAAGAGAAACAAGGTGCACAGAGGACTGGGAGAGACAAGTGGTACTAGAGTAAAGAATAGTTCAGAAATAGGAGGGATCAAACAGAGGGCAAATGCGAGGCAGTCTAAGATGAGATTGGAGTTCATGTGCGTAAATGCACATAGCGTGATAAATAAGGTTGGTGAGCTGCAGGCTCAAGTCATCACATGGGACTATGATATAGTGGGAATAACAGAGACATGGCTCAAAGAAGGGGAGGATTGGGTACTTAATATTCCTGGCCACAAGGTATTCAGGAAAGATAGGGAAGGAAAGGAGGGGGGTGGGGTGGGATGGCAGTATTAATCAAAGAAACTATGACAGGATTGGAAAGGGATGATGTAGTTGAAGGATCAAAGGCAGAATCTATTTGGTTAGAATTAAGTTAAAAAGGGATCTTGCCCAAGTGAATTGGAATCAAAAATTGATAGACAAAACAGTAATTGAGGAGGAGTTGGCTCGGGTACAGAGTTGACACATCCCTACAAGGGGGAAAGGAAGGCCATCCAAAGATAGAGCTCCCTTAATGACTAAAGATAAAGAGATTAAAATGAAACAGAAAAAGGAGGCTTATAACGAATATAAGGTTCATAATACAGTAGAGGAGCAGGTTGAATACAGAAAGTACAGAGGAGATCTCAAAAAGGGAATAAGTGGGATAGAGAGTATGACAATAGATTAACAGCTAACATAAAAGGGAACCCAAAAGTCCTTTATAAATATATAAATAGTAAAAGGGTAATCAAAGGAAGCGTGCAGCCCATTAGGGACAAAAAAGGAGATTTCCTTGTGGAGGCAGAGGGCATGGCTGAGGCACTAAATGAATACTTTGCATCCGTCTTCACGATAGAGGAGGATGCTGCCTTTGTAGCAGTAAAAGTAGGAGGTAGTAGCAATATTGGATAGGATAAAATAGATAAAGAGGAGGTACTTAAAAGATTGGCAGTGCTCAAAGCAGAAAAGTCACCCAGTCCAGATGGGATGCATCCGAGTATACTGAGGGAAGTAAGGGTGGAAATTGTGGAGGCTCTGACCACAATCTTCCAATCCTTCTTAGATATGGGGATGGTGCCAGAGGACTGGAGGATTGCAAATGTTACACCCCTGTTCAAAAATGGGGAGAGGGATAAACCTGGCAATTAAAAGCAAGTCAGCCTAATGTCAGTGGTGAGGAAACTTTAAGAAACAATAATCCAAGACAAAATAAATTGGCACTTGGAAAAGTATGGGCTAATAAATGAAAGTCAGCATGGATTTGTTAAAGAGGAAACTTTAAGAAACAATAATCCAAGACAAAATAAATTGGCACTTGGAAAAGTATGGGCTAATAAATGAAAGTCAGCATGGATTTGTTAAAGGAAAATCGTGTTTGACTAGCTGGATTGAGTTCTTTGATGAAGTAATGGAGAGGGTTGATGAGGGTAGTGCGGTTGATGTTGTGTACTTTCAAAAGGCATTTGATAAAGTACCACATAATAGACTTGTTAGCAAAATTAAAGCCCATGGGATTGAAGGGACGGTGGCAGTATGGATACAAAATTGGCTAGGGGACAGAAAGCATAGAGCGGTGGTGAACAGTTGTTTTTCAGACTGGAGGGAAATATACAGTGGTGTTCCCCAGGGGTCAGTAGTAGGACCTCTGCCCTTTGAATATATATTAATGACCTGGACTTGGGAATAGAGGGTATAATTTCGAAGTTGACAGATGACACGAAACTCGGAAATGTAGCTAACAATGTGAAGGATAGTAACAGACTTCAGGAGGACATGGACAGACTGGTGAAATGGGCAGGCACATGGCAGATTAAATTTAATACAGAGAAGTGTGAAGTGATGCATTTTGGTAGAAAGGATGAGTAGAGGCAACATAAACTAAATGGTACAATTTTAAACGGGGTGCAGGAATAGAGAGACCTGGGGGTGCACATGCACAAATCTTTGAAGGTGGCAGGACAAGTTGAGAAGGCTGTTAAAAAAGCATATGGGATTCTGGGCTTTATTACTAGAGGCATAGAGTACAAAAGAAAGGAAGTTATGCTAAACCTTTATAAAACACTAGTTAGGCTTCAGCTGGAGTATTGTGTTCAATTCTGGGCACCACACTTCAGGAAGTATGTCAAGGCCTTAGAGAGATTTATTTAAACATTGTCAGGGATGAGGGACTTTAGTTAGGTGGAGAGACTGGAGAAGCTGAGGTTGTTCTCCTTGGAACAGAGAAGGTTAAGGAGAGATTTGATAGAGGTGTTCAAAATCATGAACAGTTTTGACAGAATAAATAAGCAGAAATTGTTTCCAGTGGCAGAAGGATCAGTAATCATAGGACACAGATTTAAGGTGATTCGCAAAAAAGCCAGAGGTGACATGAGGAAACATTTTTTTACACAGTGAATTGTTATGATCTGGAATGCACTGCCTGAAAGGATGGTGGAAGCAAATTCAATCAAGGCTTTGAAAAGGGAATTGGATAAATACTTGAAGGGAAAAAATTTACAGGGCTATGGGGAAAGAGCAGGGGAATGGGACCAATTGGCTAGCTCTTTCAAACAGCTGGCACAGGCATGATGGGCAGAATGGCCTCCTCCTATGCTATACCTACCATGATACAATGATACTGTACCCCCTGTTTCTCAGTTCGAGAAACTGCCAACCACAGTGGGCATTTAGCTGTACCACAGTACAAAGAAGTTGCATGAATTTATTCTAAAGAAAATGCCATACATCTAGTACATAATGTATAGGATATAATAATATTAATGCAGCGGTGGATTGCATCATACAGCACATGCCATGTAAAAGCTGACACTGTTACATATAGAGGCCCTGATATTCCTGTAGGGCTACTCCACCAGCAGAAGAGTGGCACAGGGTCAGACCCCATTTCGAAACCTGGGCAAAGGGTCATCTGCATGGACAAGGCAGACCGCAGCACCTGCAAGGGCCCATCAGTGGTAACTGCCACGACACTGCCCCAAAAAATTGGAGCAGTCCCATACTGTTCCGATAGTCCATTAATAGGACTTGGAAGAGACCAATGAACAGGTCAGTTCTCGGTATCTTCAGCTCCCAGTAATGCCAGTGGAGCATTTCTTAATGGTAATCAACCCCATCCAGGATTGATTACCTTTGCTTGTTTAATGTATTGGGCATTTCAAAAGGCTTCAATGGGGTTCACGCCAGCTCACAGCTGGCAAGAGTTCTGCTGACGCCTTATAAAGGTTGAGTGGGCAGAATTCCCAGGATAGTCCAAGAACTCCCCAAATATTACCCCTTGACAGGCAGGGAGGACGGAGAGCCCTCTTCCTCTCCCTCTGAATTTCCCAGTCTCCTCTCCATAGGGCAGAATCCAGCTGGAATTGGGTTCTGCCCCAAATTTCCCAGCTCTCATCCTGTAGTTATACCAGAAAAGCGCACAATGGCCGAACAGGATTTGGGCACAAAATGTTTATTGCATAGAAATTGTATGTCATTTATACTGAAGAAATAGACAATTTGCAGAGAAGGTCGACTTATGCAGGACTTCTGTACCTATATCATATGTTGGATAAATGAACGCTTGCCCTTCCTTTACCAATATAACAATCCATTGTGAAGTATCAGTTCCCTTATTATTATGGCAGGCTTAACAGGTGCTCAGCTTATCACTGACATGTACACTAGTTAATACTGAGACACAAAAGCCCAAATATGAGAAAACTGAAAACCTTTACCTGATTTGTACAGGAGGGAAACAGACAAATTACTGTTTCAGTGGTAACATTTTCATAAGGGAAATATGTTATTTTATACAAGCTTCCCAAGTTCAGAAGAACTCAACTTTAGGAAAGGTGCTGGTAAAATGTATTATATAAAGCCAAGATATGCCTGCAGCAAACACCTCTAGAGTTTCAAAACCTCATGTACAATAGAATATACCACATCACTTTTGAATTAACACATCTATATGTTGTCTTCAACTGCAGCTATCTTGTATTTAACATAAACAAGTTGTGAAAAATGTTGAAAAGGGTTAAGGAACTCTATTGAGAAACTGGGACAGAAATGACACAGAAAAAACTAAATTTCTTGATTGACGCTTGCAAAAAAAAACAAGGGTTGTAACATGATATCGTACTAACTTTACTGACCTTTGCGTGTGTGAACAGTTACATATAGAGTCTAAGAGCAAGCTGTGGATTTGACTTATCATGTTGCCTCACCAGGAATAGAAAGGCAATCTACTGTTGTGTCTTTATTTTTTTCCTGTCAAAACACTTTAAGCAAGCATTCAAGCAGAAGACTGATGTTCAGGTCAGTGATGAGGCTACAAGGTGCGAGAAAGAATATGAATTGTGGGAAACCAGAATATTTCTTGATGGTGCAATAATGATTTAAGGATTGATAATGTATTAATAATCACCATGGATTTACGACGTTGGGTAAAGATTGGAATATTGTGTCATAATCAATCCTCCTGTCTACTTGCATTCAATGAAGCTACATTGAGCAGCTAAAGATAGCAATAAAGAAAAAGAGTTTGTTTCATGACAAAATTAAATATACATTTGTGATGTAGGCAAAGGCACTTAACATGGATCATTAATCCACTCATTATCATATTTCTTCCATTTGTAAGGAAGACGTACACCTGCTCCTTTTGGCCCCGCAAAAATGAATTAAAACTTATCTTTTTCGGGCCTCCTGTTCTACTAACATTAAAACTGGTCGGTGAGTGCACGTCGCAGTTCTGTTCTAAAATGGCAATCAGCGCTCTCTATAAGTCTTAGGATCCCGAGTTGTATATTAAAAGGGACACCACCCCCGCCCCCGCCTCAAACAGATGAGCATTTCGGCTGCACAGTGGTAGGCCTCTTTAAAAATGGTGGCAGCCACAGCGTCTGCGTTAACAGAGCAGTAAGCCCAAAGACCCTATTTTGAGGCCGTTAACCAGCTTGTTAATGCTGATTTGGCCAAGTTAAAATTGACCCCTAACTATTTATCTAATTCTCTCTAAATGCCGGGATTAGTTCAACCCCGATAGTCACTTATGGTAATGCATTCCATATCCTAATAATCCTTTGAGTGAAAAAAAATTCTACCTTCTGGCCAATTTTAAACTTTTGCCTCCTTGTTACCGATTTACCAGCCATTTAGAAATATTTAGCCTCTCATACTTACACAATTTTGAAGATTTCGATCAGAGCTCCTTAACCTTTTCTGCTCCATTAAATACACTCCTGGCTTTTGTAGTGTCTCATCACAACTATATCTTCTCATCACTGGCATCACCCTAGTAGAACTAGTTTGCATCTTTTCCATGGCTCAAAAAAGCCTTTCTATAATAGGCTGACACAGTACTCCAACTGACCCCTAAACAATGTCTTGTGGTGATTCTATGTATAAAACCCAGAATCCCATTTGCCTTTTTAATGACGTTTCCCACCTACATTCCTGCTTTTAAACAGCTGCGTATCTATGGAATAGATTTTCCCTCTGGGTGGTTTTTGGGCAGCTCCAAGACATCACACTATCAAGGGGCCTGATGGAAAAGAGAGGGGTTGTAGGTTCTATTCTAGAGGGGGGAATGGGGAGGAGACCCAATGTGGTAGCGGCCCAGTTTGTTTCTGTGAAACCCGGAGCAGTACTCCTACTCCATCCAGCCCCACAAAAATAAATAAACATTTATCCTCAGGGCTCCTCTTCGGCTGGTCCGCCAGCTGAAACTGTGTGGAGCGTGCAAGGCGCAAGCTCCACCCAGTTGAGTATAATCATAGGACCATGATTTGCATATTAAAAGCACCTAATGCCCGACTCATTCTCGCTACCTTACATTTATCTATGTTCAACTGCACTCCCGAGCCTCTGACTGCCCACCTTCATTCTTCCTCAATTTTCCATGCCCACTAATTTAGCATCATCACCAAATTTCAATACTATTCCTGTTATGGTCAAATTCAATTTATTTATATAGATGGAGCAAAATCCCTTGGGCACTCCTTTAGCTACATTTTGCCAATCCAAAAAACATCTATTTACACCTACTCCTTGCTTACTATCCTTATAGAATCATAGAATCATAGAAGTTACAACATGGAAACAGGCCCTTCGGCCCAACATGTCCATGTCGCCCAGTTTATACCACTAAGCTAGTCCCAATTTCCTGCACTTGGCCCATATCCCTTTATACCCATCTTACCCATGTAACTGTCCAAATGCTTTTTAAAAGACAAAATTGTACCCGCCTCTACTACTGCCTCTGGCAGCTCATTCCAGACACTCACCACCCTTTGAGTGAAAAAATTGCCCCTCTGGACCCTTTTGTATCTCTCCCCTCTCACCTTAAATCTATGCCCCCTCGTTATAGACTCCCCTACCTTTGGGAAAAGATTTTGACTATCTACCTTATCTATGCCCCTCATTATTTTATAGACTTCTATAAGATCACCCCTTAACCTCCTACTCTCCAGGGAAAAAAGTCCCAGTCTGTCTAACCTCTCCCTATAAGTCAAACCATCAAGTCCCAGTAGCATCCTAGTAAATCTTTTCTGCACTCTTTCTAGTTTAATAATATCCTTTCTATAATAGGGTGACCAGAACTGTACACAGTATTCCAAGTGTGGCCTCACCAATGCCCTGTACAAATTCAACAAGACATCCCAACTCCTGCATTCAATGTTCTGACCAATGAAACCAAGCATGCCGAATGCCTTCTTCACCACCCTATCCACCTGTGACTCCACTTTCAAGGAGCTATGAACCTGTACTCCTAGATCTCTTTGTTCTATAACTCTCCCCAACGCCCTACCATTAACGGAGTAGGTCCTGGCCCGATTCGATCTACCAAAATGCATCACCTCACATTTATCTAAATTAAACTCCATCTGCCATTCATCGGCCCACTGGCCCAATTTATCAAGATCCCGTTGCAATCCTAGATAACCTTCTTCACTGTCCACAATGCCACCAATCTTGGTGTCATCTGCAAACTTACTAACCATGCCTCCTAAATTCTCATCCAAATCATTAATATAAATAACAAATAACAGCGGACCCAGCACCGATCCCTGAGGCACACCGCTGGACACAGGCATCCAGTTTGAAAAACAACCCTCTACAACCACCCTCTGTCTTCTGTCGTCAAGCCAATTTTGTATCCAATTGGCTACCTCACCTTGGATCCCATGAGATTTAACCTTATGTAACAACCTACCATGCGGTACCTTGTCAAAGGCTTTGCTGAAGTCCATGTAGACCACGTCTACTGCACAGCCCTCATCTATCTTCTTGGTTACCCCTTCAAAAAACTCAATCAAATTCGTGAGACATGATTTTCCTCTCACAAAACCATGCTGACTGTTTCTAATTAGTCCCTGCCTCTCCAAATGCCTGTAGATCCTGTCCCTCAGAATACCCTCTAACAACTTACCCACTACAGATGTCAGGCTCACCGGTCTGTAGTTCCCAGGCTTTTCCCTGCCGCCCTTCTTAAACAAAGGCACAACATTTGCTACCCTCCAATCTTCAGGCACCTCACCTGTAGCGGTGGATGATTCAAATATCTCTGCTAGGGGACCCGCAATTTCTTCCCTAACCTCCCATAACGTCCTGGGATACATTTCATCAGATCCCGGAGATTTATCTACCTTGATGCACGTTAAGACTTCCAGCACCTCCCTCTCTGTAATATGTACACTCCTCAAGTCATCACTGTTTATTTCCCCAAGTTCCCTAACATCCATGCCTTTCTCAACCGTAAATACCGATGTGAAATATTCATTCAGGATCTCACCCATCTCTTGTGGTTCCTCACATAGATGACCTTGTTGATCCTTAAGAGGCCCTACTCTCTCCCTAGTTACTCTTTTGCCCTTTATGTATGCCCTTCTTCTAGGTATGGAGCTACATTACTTTTATGCCATGTCCTTAATCTTGGCAACATGTTTCTTATATGGCACTTCCTGCAGCACTTTTGAAAGATCAAACACATCATATCCATTCTATTCCCATATGTTCGGTAATTTCCTTGAGGAATTAGGTTATATTAGTCAAACATGAACTGCTGTTTATTGATCTATGTTGACTGCCGCTGATTAGCCTATACCTTGCTAAGTGTTCTAAGATGTAACACCAATAGTCTTTCATTTTTGAAAACAAGTCTGTGCAAATAGATATTACATACCTCAATAACATTGATGCAACATGGTAAATGACGTACGATAGCAAGAGAGACTTTCCTTTCTTTGCATTAAGGTATTATGTAGCGGCAACATACAAATGCTGCAATAGTAGTGACCTGTATCACTGGTTACGCAGGAATGGGTAATGTCACTATGTACATAGGTGAAAAATGTTCCATTCTCTATCTTACTATTGACAACGTGCATCAGCCGTGGTGTAACTATTTGTCTTTGTAACATGAAGCCAGCAACAGCAAAAAGCAAAAGCAAACAGCAAGCCACCCACCAATCTTCAAAGCAGGTTATGTCAGTGAATAAGGCCTTGAAGTAAGCAACATATGATGTTACTGAAGAATATATTATTAAAATATAAATACAGTCTCCGCTGTGCCGTTTGGAAACAAATAAGTGGTCACTTTCAGGCCGGTAAATCCGGTCACAAGATGAAGTGTGCCATAAAAATAAAACAAAAACATAGTATACAGCAAGTGAGTTTAAAAAGGTCTTTAAAGTTCCTACCGAGCTTTCATGTGGTACGGTTTTGGATAATATTTTTGCTATTATTAGCTCTCTTAATGTCAGACCAATCAGATGATGAAGCCACAATGCTAATCTGGGAAGAACCAGAAACAATAAACTGCTGGCTACAACCAAACAAAAACTTAAATCTCTTGTTTCAAAGTCAGCCCAGGCAGGACCGTAGTAAACTGCATAGAATTAGCTGGAATGTCTCAACTGGCAAAGGCTGAGTAAATGTTTAATGTATTTTCAACCAAGGCCACCAACATTTGGAGTTTTGGGCTACCAGCAGGGGGAGAAACCACCTCATAAATTGATATTTGATTTACCTATCCCGCTTTGTAATTGAAATTATCCTTCGTTCCTCATAAAAGAAACATGCTTGATAATGTGCATGGTAATTTTAACACAGTTTACTGGCCAAAGTGCACGAATAATAAATAGATGTCATTCAAACTTAGATTGCCACTGAAAATGCCTTAACTTAGTAAAAAAAAACAAATAATCATTATAGCGCACAATTAAAAATTGAGAGGAACTCAATTTTCAAGGCTAGAATGTATAGGTTGTCACACATGTAAAACTGACACTGATCACTGCCCATGCTGATAAATAATTAATACATTTAATTCAAACCTGAAAATTCCATTGAATACGTGTGCTTGCACTTTGCAAGGCATCAAAAGAAAGTAAAATGTAATTTAAATATAAAAGAGGTTTTCATTTGCAGACTGCATTCAAAAAGGAGTTCACAATTTTTAATGCAAGGTCACAGATTGCACACACTTATTAATGTTACAGCTGTTATGCTCTTTTTTTTGACTGGCTTACTACACCAGAATTTGGCGTCAATTTAAACAAGGGATACCATTTCATTTATCGTCTTCAAGTCATAATCGGAAAATATATTCTTGCTAAAGGTGTCTCCATTATATTGCCATGAGGAGCTACAGAAAACTTGAAATGCCATTATGATCATAAAATATATGGGGCCCTATTCTCCAAAAGTCCCAATGTTTACAGCAATTAAGCATTTTTTTTATTCCATTCATAGGATCTGGGCGTCGCTGGCGAGGCAAGCATTTATTGCCTAACCCTAATTGCCCTTGAGAAGGTGGTGGTGAGCTGCCTTCTTGAACTGCTGCAGTCTGTGTGGTGAAGGCTCTCCCACAGTGCTGTTAGGAAGGGAGTTCCAGGATTTTGACCCAGCGTCGATGAAGGAACGGCGATATATTTCCAAGTCGGGATGGTGTGTGACTTGGAGGGGAACGTGCAGGTGGTGTTGTTCCCATGTGCCTGCTGCCCTTGTCCTTCTAGGTGGTAGAGGTCGCGGTTTTGGGAGGTGCTGTCGAAGAAGCCTTGGCGAGTTGCTGCAGTGCATCCTGTGGATGGTACACACTGCAGCCACTGTGCGCCGGGTGGTGAAGGGAGTGAATGTTTAAGGTGGTGGATGGGGTGCCAATCAAGCGGGCTGCTTTGTCCTGGATGGTGTCGAGCTTCTTGAGTGTTATTGGAGCTGCACTCATCCAGGCAAGTGGAGAGTATTCCATCACACTCTTGACTTGTGCCTTGTAGATGGTGGAAAGGCTTTGGGGAGTCAGGAGGTGAGTCACTCACCGCAGAATACCCAGCCACTGACTGCTCTTGTAGCCACAGTAATTATGTGGCTGGTCCAGTTAAATTTCTGGTCAGTGGTGACCCCCAGGATGTTGATGGTGAGGGATTCGGCGATGATAATGCTATTGGATGTCAAGGGGAGGTGATTAGACTCTCTCTTGTTGGAGATGGTCATTGACTGGCACCTGTCTGGCGTGAATGTAACTTGCCACTTATCAGTCCAAGCCTGGATGTTGTCCAGGTCTTGAGGCATATGGGCACGGACTGCCTCATTATCTGAGGGGTTGCGAATGGAACTGAACACTCTGCAATCATCAGCGAGCATCCCCATGTCTGACCTTATGACGGAGGGAAGGTCATTGATGAAGCAGCTGAAGATGGTTGGGCCTAGGACACTGCCCTGAGGAACTCCTGCAGCAATATCCTGGGGCTGAGATGATTGGCCTCCAACAACCACTACCATCTTCCTTTGTGCTAGGTATGACTCCAGCCACTGGAGAGTTTTCCCCCTGATTCCCATTGACTTCAATTTTACTAGGGCTCCTTGGTGCCACACTCGGTCAAATGCTTAATGTCAAGGGCAGTTATTCTCACCTCACCTCTGGAATTCAGCTCTTTTGTCCATGTTTGGACCAAGGCTGTAATGAGGTCTGGAGCTGAGTCGTCCTGGTGAAACCCAAACTGAGCATCAGTGAGCAGGTTATTGGTGAGTAAGTGCCGCTTGATAGCACTGTCGACGACACCTTCCATCACTTTGCTGATGATTGAGAGTAGACTGATGGGACGGTAATTGGCCGGATTGGATTTATCCTGCTTTTTGTGGACAGGACGTACCTGGGCAATTTTCCACATTGTCGGGTAGATGCCAGTGTTGTAGCTGTACTGGAACAGCTTGGCTAGAGGCGCAGCTAGTTCTGGAGCACAAGACTTCAGCACTACAGCCGGGATGTTGTCGGGGCCCATAGCCTTTGTTGTATCCAGTGCACTCAGCCGTTTCTTGATATCACGTGGAGTGAATCGAATTGGCTGAAGACTGGCTTCTGTGGTGGTGGGGATATCGGGAGGAGGCCGAGATAGATCATCCACTTGGCACTTCTGGCTGAAGATGGTTGCAAACGCTTCAGCCTTGTCTTTTGCACTCACGTGCTGGGCTCTGCCATCATTGAGGATGGGGCTGTTTACAGAACCTCCTCCTCCCATTAGTTGTTTAATTGTCCACCACTATTCATGACTGGATGTGGCAGGACTGCAGAGCTTTGATCTGATCCGTTGGTTGTAGAATCGCTTAGCTCTGTCTACAGCATGTTGCTTCCGCTGTTTAGCATGCATGTAGTCCTGTGTTGTAGCTTCACCAGGTTGGCACCTCATTTTTAGGTACGCCTGGTGCTGCTCCTGGCATGCTCTTCTACACTCCTCATTGAACCAGGGTTGATCTCCTGGCTTGTTGATAATGGTAGAGTGAGGAATATGTCGGGTCATGAGGTTACAGATTGTGCTGGAATACAATTCTGCTGCTGCTGATGGCCCACAGCGCCTCATGGATGCCCAGTTTTGAGCTGCTGGATCTGTTCTGAATCTATCCCATTTAGCACGGTGGTAGTGCCACACAACACGTTGGATGGTGTCCTCAGTGTGAAGACGGGATGTCGTCTCCACGAGGACTGTGCGGTGCTCACTCCTACCAATACTGTTATGGACAGATGCATCTGTGACAGGTAGATTGGTGAGGACGAGGTCAAGTAGGTTTTTCCCTCGTGTTGGTTCGCTCACCACCTGCCACAGGCCCAGTCTGGCAGCTATGTCCTTCAGGACTCAGCCAGCTCGGTCAGTAGTGGTGCTACCGAGCCACTCTTGGTGATGGACAATGAAGTCCCCCATCCAGAGTACATTCTGTGCCCTTGCTACCCTCAGTGCTTCCTCCAAGTGGTGTTCAACATGGAGGAGGACTGATTCATCAGCTGAGGGAGGGCAGTAGTGGTAATCAGCAGGAGGTTTCCTTGCCCATGTTTGACCTGATGCCATGAGATTTTATGGGGTCTGGAGTCAATGTTGAGGCCTCCCAGGGCCACTCCCTCCTGACTGTATATCACTGTACCGCCACCTCTGGTGGGTCTGTCCTACCGGTGGGACAGAATATACCCAGGGATTGTGATGTTGGCTGAAAGGTATGATTCTGTGAGTATGGCTATGTCAGGCTGTTGCTTGACTAGTCTGTGGGACAGCTCTCCCAATTTTGGCACAAGGCCCCAGATGTTAGTGAGGAGGACTTTGCAGGGTCGACTGGGCTTGGTTTGCCTTTGTCGTGTCCGGTGCCTAGTGGTCCGATGCTGGGTGGTCCATCCTGTTTTATTCTTATTATGACTTTTCGTAGCGAGATTGTACAACTGAGTTGCCTGCTAGGCCATTTTAGAGGGCGATTAAGAATCAACCACATTGCTGTGGGTCTGGAGTCACATATAGGCCAGACCGGGTAAGGACAACAGGTTTCCTTCCCTAAAGGACATTTGTGAACCAGATGGGTTTTTACGACAATCCGGTAGTTTCATGGTCACTATTACTGATACTAGTTTTTTTATTCCAGATTTTTTTTATTTATCTATTTAATCTCACTCAGGCTGTTTTAACAACACAGTGCATTTTCCAATATATGTTTAACTCAGTGGTAAATACCACGAAAGAAATAAAAATAGCAACTGATTTAGAGGTGAACTATTAAAGAAGTTTTGAACTGCTCCATTTAACATTCGGAATTTTTGTATATGTATATCAGAAAGAATCTTTTTACATAATGAATGTTTATACCACAATGATGCATAAAACACCAACAAAAGATGTTGGGATATGTCTAATAAGCCTATTTGCATATTATTGCAATTCCACAGTGTTCTGAGAGGTACTGGTCAGATCCCATCTGCAGCGTTGAAAGCAGTTCTGGTTGCCTAATCATAAGAAAGTATAGTATTGCCCTTAAAATTCTGCAGAAGCTACCAGAATTCCGGGTAACAGGAATCTAGGTTGAGAGAATGCTAAGGATGTGATGTCTGTTCTCTTTCCAAAAAAAGACATGATTTTGAGGTGAACTGTTAAAGAAGCTGACAAACCTGAATTGAGAACCCCATCATATATTAAAGTCATAAAGCCCGTACAATATAGATTCATCAGGATGATGCCGGGGTGAAAAGTTACAATTATGAGGAGATGCTTGAGATACTGAGACAATTTCCACTGCAGCAGAGAAAATGAAGAAGAGATTTGATCGAGGTTTTCACAATTATGAAGAGTTTTGATGGAGTGAATAGTAAAATACTTTTTACTCTGACTGGAGACTAAGGTCATAAATTTAAAATTATCACTAGAAGAGAAGTTAAGTGATAATTCTTTACACTTTTTCTAAATCTCATTCATGATCTAACCTTTCTACTTATCCCTAGAACCCCATCCAATGCGATTCCCCCTTTATTTCCAGTTGGAATGTTTTTAGCCTGTAGTGTATCGATCTCAGATTTGAATATCTCCCACTGCTGCCCATTGTTTTCTCTGTTATTTTGTTCAACCAATTATTCTGGGCGAGGTCCCCCATCATCCCAGTGAAATTAGGTCATTTCCAGTCCAACACCTTTATTTTCAACTCCCCTTTTTCTTCAGTTATTTTCAGTATGAACCTAATTGGGTTCTGACCACTATTCCCCACATGTTCTACCATCGGGTTACTTGTAGTGCTTTATTCTCCAGAACGAAAGCTAGACCTGCAATCTTCCTTGATGGACATGTCCTATTCTGACCCAAAATGTTTGTCTTATCCCTTAAAATAGTTAAAATCCCATTTATTCCAGTCTATCTCAGAAGAGTTAAAGACCCATTTTTTTTTACAATTATGTTACTAATGCAACCTTTCCTAAATTGCCTACAAATGTCAACCTTGATTTCTTTCTACTATTCTGTGGTTTATAATGTATTCCTAATATGCTAACATAGTCTTTATTATTTCTTAATTCATCCCAGAGAGACTCCATTTGAGAACCACCATCAATAAAATATTTTCTAACTACAGCTGGAATCATGCTTTTAATTAAAAGGGTCAGCTTTCTCCCTTTTTCAGTTCTCTATCATTCCTGAACATTTTATAGGTAAGAATATTTAGCTCCCAATCTTGTTCCAGCTAAAGCCAAATTTCCATCAAAATCACGTCCCTCCATTCTAAGTATTGCCTCTCGTTCCCCAACTTTATTTCTAATCCTCTAATAGAGGAAAAAAGGAGACACTGAACAAAGATGTGATTAAAAATAATGCTTAGTCAAATAATCTGACAATGTTTACAGGTAATTATGTAATCATTGCAGTATTCCTAGTTATATGACCATTGGAATTGTAACTATTTGTTTGCAGTGTTGAACCAAATTTTCAAGATGCGATGTCAATTATTAACGAGTTCCTGACAAATAGTAATGCATATTTTCCAAGTTCTAGTTTATTCCTGGTTTTGAGCTATATTCATAAACTTTTTAAAGATTGACCAATAATGAATTTTCCCTAAATATTCCCCAGATTATTCTGTAAGAAGGAAAATGGCTCCAGAAAAGTTCTACATTTGAGCATGAGCTAGCACTATAGCTGTTCTTATAGAGAATGTCCACCCAATGAGCAGGATCATAAACTGAATACACAGAAATGAATGCAATTCAAAACATGTAGAAAGGTGGTGTCAATATATACTGAGGAAAATGGCACAGTCATATTTTGCATAAAGAACCTGGATTTCAGAATATCTGTAGCACAAGTGCAAGTTGAGGTGGAAGTTGAAATTTTTAGCACTCTTGCATGCAATTTGAATTTTTACATCCTTGTGCGATTACACTACAACATGTAAAATACTGGTGATTGCACAATTGTTGGAAGTATAGGATATCCATACAATTTCTTCTGCCAACAGTTGTATGTGGAAGTTGCCAGAAAATGGTATAATTTACAACTCAAGACTAAAAATAAATTTTGAATATTAATTGTAGAAACGTTACCCAAGCCAAGTCACGGCACTATAAGAGAGATTTACAATAGAAAATATAAAAAGGGTTTTGGCATTTATTGTAGCACAAAGTAGCTGGTGTATGGGAAAATAGAGTTCCAGGTCAGACTGGTTTGGAAAAATAACAATATTGTACTCTCTGTCCTCTTTTCAAGAGACCATCATGAACATTCTACATACCAGTAACCTTCAGAACTGACATTAACACACAACCCCAGGAATTCTACAGGGTGTGCTTGTTGAAAACTATGTTGTACAATAGAGCTGTGTTAAGAAATGTTTTACAAATGCAGTTCTCAAATGGTTGAAATTGCAAGCCTTTTTATAGATACTTACAGAAGCTTTTTAAAAATAACTAAGTTGTCTCTGACATCAGTGTTATTTTTTTTGGCTCAATAGATTATTGTGCTGGTTTTTAAACTTCTTGGCCTAGAAATTCCATCGTGTCGCACCTGTTTTTCAGGTGTAAAATTGGCACCTAATGGTCCAATATGGCAGGCAGTACCTGTGCACCCATCCTGCCCCGGAAATGCAAAGCATGCCATATTGGATCAGGCTCCTCTGTCCAGGGCGCGCACCAGAACTATTCAGGAAGCTCATTATAATATTAAAATAAGGGTCCAATGCTGGTTATAGGAACCTTTTGTGAAATTAGTCTTCCACAGCACCTGACTCACCATGTGATAACCTTGCCCAGCAAATCATGTCGGCAAGGATATTCAGCAGTGCTACTTAAAGGGCTCATCCTCTTCAAACAGGTTAGCTGCTGGGGCTTTTTTGGGGCTACTTTCTGTGTTCCACAAGTGAATTATGACGTCTGCGAACAACTTTGTGCTGGTGCTGGATTACTTTTGTCTGCTTTGCAAAGAGTTTATTCCAATCGTGGATGGTGTGATAGATCTGCCTTTGGGGCTGGTGGATGTGGTGTCCTAGCTCCTGCGCACTTGTGCCCGGTGATTCACCACGTGACGACCCCTCCAATAGCCTACCCTCTAAAGTAAGCATGGACATGGACTCTAAGCTGGTGCTTGCTCGGGTCAGATCGAGTGACACTGCACCTTCAGAAAGGCTGCTCTCCTCTTCTTGCACTGGCATGGGAGCTTCGGCATTTTCAGCATCTGAAATTACAAAAAGAGGGACAAGGGTTAGCTTTTAGTGTAAAGGGAGAGCAGAGCAAGACAAGTGGTTGCTAAAAGCAGCTGCAGTCTGCCGTACAGCGTGTTACTCAATTACCTATCCACAGCTCCTACGAGATATATACCCAAGCGAAAAGGGTGAAGGTGGGTAAAGTGTGAAGAGGGCCCATGCAAGGTCTCCTCCAGCATTGCCTCTCGCCACAGCCATGACTTGCCCCCCTCCCCTGCCTGCGATGTCCACCATGTCTTCCTCAAGTGGGGAGAGGTGGCCTCTGGCTTCTCCAGTTGCTGCCTGTTGCCTTATGTTGTGTGTGACTTCCTCCTGCAAGAAAGAGAGTAGTTTGTTTGTGGCAGCTTTGTGAGCTGCTTTGAGAATGTGCTGGTCATGATCAAATAGTGCAGATGTCGTGTGCAAGATGTGAAGTGTGGGGGTAAGTGAGGGTTGCAATAGTATTGAAAGTAGGAGATTCAGAGTGTGTGAGCAGGAGGAGGAGAAGGTGGAGTGAAGTGTGGTGCAGTGATTGTAGGAGAGTGAAAGGAATTTGGGGAGGGGAGTGTTGAGTGTTCTGGGGATGCAGGTGGTACAGGTGTGAGGAGACTGTAATTGAAATGAGAGGTAGGATTCTTACCTTGACAACTCTGGTGAGGGCACAGCACTTTTATCGGCATTGCAGCTGTGTCCTGGGAGCTAGGCTCCTGGCATTGACTTCCTCGGCCACCTCTTCCCACTGGCGATGGAGGGCATGCCCACCCACTCCGGGAATACAGTATCTCCCTCCTCCTGTCCACTGCCTTGACAAGGGCCTTCAAAGCAGTATTGGAGAACCTGGGGGTCCTGATCTGTAAGTCTTGCAGCCATTTCTCTATTCAAAAGCCATAGTGCACATCCCCTTTAAGAGGTTACATAGGGGGCTATATTGGAAAAGGGAGTTGGGATCGCAGTACACAATTAACCTGCGCCCAGTCGTAGCGATGCAGGTAGCATGTAACATTCATGCCGCTTGATGATTTAAATGATTGCTGCGTGCAGCCAGCACTACCTGCACTTTTGATTGGCTGCACGCATCAGCAGGGGGCCCTGATATCGGGAGTGGCTAGCACTACTTAAAGGCAGCTAGCACCTCTTAAAGGGGAAGTGCACTATGGCTGCAGGAAGTCCTTTGGGAAATAACTTTGCAGTGGAAGATATTAAAGAGAGAGCGTGCACCAAGGTTCTCGGACGGTGCACTAGAGGCCTTGGTGCAAGAGGTGCATGCTCCAAGTCATATTCAATTCCCAGAGGAAGCCCTAGCAGGTCACCCATGTCTGGAAGCAGCTTTGCTCAGCACACTATTTAAAATGCCTCTAACGGTACTGCAGAGCCAGAGCACTCTCTATAGAATATTGCAACTTTCTGCAAGAATAGGAAACTTCCAAAAACACGTACAATTGCACCAGCAGCCAGAATAACTAATCAGCAACTAACCTGTAACTCCTGCATGATCCTTTTAAAATAGCGCTGGTGGGGTGGGGGGTGAGGTCCTTCATGCCATTTAAGTCCTGTTCAGCTGTGCGAGGTAAAGTCAGGGCGTTAGCTGGAGCATTGAGTTCCAAAATGCCATGG